>NW_028280795.1:707500-787500 GCF_059751285.1 Brachycentrus maculatus
TTTAATACTGTAAGAAATGTGGGTATGTTGCTGACACAATGGTGACAATAGCATCTCGCAATTTTGTATATACCCGCATAGTCTGGCAAGCGACAGTTTAGATTAGTGTCCTTCAAAGCAGTCACTCACTTAGAGCTACCTATTAACTTATATAAAGAAAAAACCATAGGTAAAAAAACAGTGTTCTTCCACCAGTTTAACACACAACGATACAATATTAAATTTTGTTTGTGCCTATAATATTATGTTCATTGCAGATTTGTTCGTCAACCCTAAACTTTTTCTGAAAAAGTTATGTACAGATTTTTCTTTTAAAATTTTATTATTTTTTAAGGTGATTTATTTTTATCTCATTGTTTTTGTTTATTATTCTTATATCATTTATACCATGACTCCTATCATTTATACACTCCTAGCTTCCTCTACGTCTAGTTATGTATGTTCTCCGGTTACGTAGACTTTTGGTACGAACAGATTTCAAACTCTGATTGATTTGGTCAGGTAAAGTCTTTTTTGACCGTCTTTGTTCTGTTCTTCCATTCACATTTGCCAAACAATTTCTTTTACTCATACTCTCGTCTCTTTGAGTAGTTTTTTTTACTTTTAGGTCATGTCCATTCAAAATAAAAGCAGTATCTTATCAGCATGTGATTGAATTTTCCCGTACAAATGTAATTTTAAAATATCATTGACATCAATTATATGGAGTAGAGGACCCAAAACACTCCCTTGGGGGATACCAAAATCCGTGGCTTAGGATTGGCTTAGGAATTCATTTATTTTTACGTTTTGTGATCTTTCAGGAAGATTTGATCCCAGCTTAGAGCTTTGTTGTCTTTATCAATAGATATTAATTTCAATATAATTTTGTTATAGAAAATACATTCTGAGGTTTTTTATGAAATCCTCAGAAATTACAATACATTCAAGAAATTTGTCTACAGATTCTTGAAAGATATTTCATAGTTTAACAATATCGCTTTGTGTACTTATCTAAATACTTGTGCGCTTTCTACCAGCCCAAATAGGTATTAATACCTTGATATTTTATTAAATTCAGAGTGAAATAATGTATACTAAACAATTTTTCTACAATTCAACCGATGTTTGAGAGTAGAGATATTGGTCGTAAATGTAATTGGTAATTTTCTCTGGAAGGCCTGATTTATATGTGAATGAAATAATGGCACGTTTGTGGCTTGATAGAGATTAACTGATATTATACTTTGGTTTATTATATGTATTTAACATGCTTTAAGCGTTAAGATATTAGTTTTTATTATCTTTATATTGACAACAATTTAGTGTGTTCGAATACTTGTTCGCAAGTAATTATTATTATATATTGTATTATTCTTATACATCTTCACAAAGATGAAGAAGAATATGGTAGTCTGGGTATTTACAGGGTTAATGGCCTATCATAGGCTGGTTTAATTGATAACTTTATACGCGTGTCATATTTACTTTATATTGATATTTCTGTAACTAAATAGCTAGTACATTCATATTGTTTTTTTTCTTGTTTGCTTTGTTTATTTTTTAATTTAAGTTTGTTTAAACTAAACAGTAGGATAATTACTATGATTCATTTTCAACAATATGTTTCTCGCGCCTTAAAAGAAAATAACACATGCATTTTCAGGTATTTTGTATAATATGCATATCCATATTTGTACGTGTAAAATGCAGTTATACTAAAGTTCGTTTTTAACACGACATATTCTATATATCTTATAAGCGATACATTTGTGTTAGAATAGTATTCTTGTCAACTCCAATGGCACAAATAACCAGTTAACCGGTTTGGTTCGTTAAGTTTTTCATTTTACCGCAACCCTTAATTTCACTGTATTCGTAGAACGGACACATAGATGTGGCTTAATGTTTGAAGAAAACAAAACCTCCGTAATGAATATGACTTTTAATTAGAAAGTTTGGCTTTAAGTCAGGAAGTCGAACAGCAATTAGTTCTTCCGCATAATTACAAGACACTCATTAATTACAAAGTTGAAGTACCTAATTACCTATTATTTGAAGTTGAAAACGGCTTAGGTCTTCTTAATTGACCTCTCATGGATTTCTTTATCAGCATAATAAAAAAGGGTGACTTTGTAATTGATAAGTAAACAATTAAATTGCTCAACTCATTTCGATAAACTGGGTCGCTTTACCTTAATTATTAGTTTCGTACCTTCATACAAAAATGTAATAATATATTGATTGATGTTTCCGACTCAATTCCCAATTGATATAGATAATTGCTCGCTCAATTAATTTCCCCCTCTGATTTATTATTAACTGCTAGTTTATTATATCTCTGGGTCTTTTTTATACGAATATAATACAGCCAATATATGTTTCCTAGATTATCCCTCCTATTCCCAATAAAAAATAAAATAGAAGAAACAAAAATCCAATAAATGACCCATAAACCTTGTACAAAAGCAGGATAAATAATAAATGCAACTCCTTTATAAAATATGTGTTTATGTTTGTTTTTTCTTCATATGTAAGAAACTACTTCATATGTAATAAAATGATTTTCAAGCAAATTATTTATTTCGTATTTTAACCCTTCGGCTGATGAGTATTAATGATGATTTTGTATGGAAAATAGAGTTTTTTTTAATAATAAAATAATGCATTATTGCAATACATTACATAACAATATTTTCTAGTTTATTTATGATTTCTATGTTTTTTTTATGAAAATTTTTAACTACATACTTTTAAAGCTGATCTTAGATACACAAAGGTTTACCATTTAATATTTTTAGCCCATAACTCCAATGTAATCTACAACTACCGCCGTCACTACGGTAAAATTATATTATTTATTGATTTGGCATTAACTTTGTGGATTGACGTATTTAATATTAAAAATTTAAAATTTGTATTATACCACTAATTAAGTTTTATTTTATTTCATTTCACATGACAAGTTTTAAAAACTACAGATATTTTCATCGACAGGTGACACAAAAACTTTTTTTCGTATTATTTTTTCGTCAGGTCAAAATACGCAAAGCTTTAATTTTTCCAATACATGGTTAGGGCAAATTAGTCTAAGGGTTAAAAATCTATATTGTAAAACAAGTTGACATAAGAGAATAGTGATTCCAAAAAAAGTTGTCAAATATTTATGAGGCTTTTCATATAAATAAAAATAAGTTATAAGGAGTGTCAATAATTGTGATTTTTTTACTTGAATAGGGTAGGTACTGTTTATGTATATTTGTCTTTTGTCAGTGGCATATCGCTCACTCCTTTCAACAACGTCATTTATCAAAAATCGTCAATTTTCAGTTGTGCATGTTTTCGGAATGCCCAGAAAACGTATTATTTCCCAGCAAAAGCGGCATATTTTTAACTTAATGTTTACCCGCTACATGGCGGAAAGTGTTGTTTTTGCATTTTGAAGAAAAAGTATTGTTTAATTATTTTTTTAAATTTACTAAATATTTTTCAAATAGAGAAAAAACATTCAGGTTTTACGTAAAAAGATCTGTTGCACAGTAAAAAGTTTTATAAGTGGCTTCATATTTGTTTTAAATATATTTTATTTTATTTTTAAATTTTAAAAACGATCTCCTGGAAAATCAAGTTTTTTGATACATTACGTTGTTAAAAGGAGTGAGCGATATGTACTTTTGTTAGTGGCGTACGTTGTACGCCTCTGACACCATAGTATAAAAACTGAAAGTTTATGGTGCCTTTTCCTATGTTTTTTTTCTGTTGAGTATACTAATGAAGGGCTCATAATATTACAAATTATATCTTCGTGGTTTCAGACCACATACAGGATAATTTATTTAACCTAGTAATTCCTCTTAATAACCTACTAATGTTATAGCAATCTTTTTGTCTTTAAACTTCTTAGCTTATTATCGTTTCCGAAGCTTCTCTTTATTGCGCCTTGAGCCATTGTTTGGGCTAGTAAGATAATTTTTTATCTTTAATATTCTAACAATCATATTTTCAGTTTAAAGTATTGTTTTACGTAAATTAGGTAATGGGGTTTCAACCGGTAAGTCGAGATTCCTGAATAGGCTAAATTTTTTCGGGGTTTCCTGAATTTAAGAATTTTAAAATTTCAAGTTTTTTTAATACTTGATTATGTCAAGTTTTCCTCAGTCTACCTCTCCTAATATTTCAAACTATATTCGCCTCACAAATTACTTTTACTGTTCTTTCCTCACTTATTCGTTCTACAAGTCTAAACCATCTCAACACACCTTACTTAATTTTACTGACAATTCTCATGTCACCCTTGCATTCTTTCCTTATTTCACCATTCGAACATCTATCAAACATCGTATTGCCCAGATTCATCTGACAGATCACATTTCGACTGCTTTTAGTTTACTTTCATCTTTTTTTTCCAACTCCATGCTTAACTACCATACATTAGCCATTATTTATCTTCTTACCCTTATCCGCACCCAATGGTGCACAGGGCACTGCATCGTATTGACGCAATGTTATTTTGATCGTTACTTACACGAAGGCAAGGTGATCACTCCTGCGCTTCAGGGGCCAGTCCAGGGTAATATTAAATAAATATTAGAGGGGGGTGAAAATAAATCCACTTATATTTATTTTCACATCCCTCTTGGAATTAAACCCGGGACCACCAACACGGTAGCTAATCACGCTAACCATTACACCACGGAGGTGGACAATAGCCTTAAAAATAAATACATATTTTAAGATATATGTTTTACATTGTATCCCATATAATATGATGCGTATTGTAGCTTCATCTTTTATAAATTTTGATCATTATTTACGATTGAAGTAACAAAAAGTACCTAACCTAACCGTATTGAAGAAAAAAATCAATATATTCGTCGATTCTGTTAACATAACAAAACGGAGACTGAACGTTCGGTTCCATTGTACTCTAAAAGATGTATGATCCATTCACAGAGACGACGATCATCAATCAACAGCTTAAACTTTATTTAAGGCAACTAGCTTCGTTGTTCTGACAGAGAGATTGCGAAATTGCCTTAAGTTAGGAATAGCCAACAATACAAAGCGAGGGCTATTAAGACACAACTGATATTTTCATTTTGGAAGTAACACGGTATTTCACTTACTTCATAAAAAATGAGCCCAATATATTGTATTTTACCCAATAAGTTGAATTTTACGCGTGTGGATACGTATGAAAAACTTTAGAAAAGATATATTAGTACGTGCAAACCTAGTGTAGAATAAAAACAAATTACATGATAAAATTACTATTTTGGAGGGATGGAAAAATCGTACCTAATTAGACAATCCTCATTGATTTTTTTGAGAAATAAAATCGTTTTGATGACAATTTACTAAAATATTTTTTATGAATATTTAAAGTACCGTAGAACGGGGCTACTTGAACTTTGATGTGTTACTTGAGCCCAGGACAAAAAAAAATTAAATCTGTATTTGGTCTACAATAATGAACGTATCGACATGATTTAGGTGAAACTTATTGTCACGATACTTCGATCGATACCACGATCT
Organism: Brachycentrus maculatus; assembly: GCF_059751285.1. Taxonomy (NCBI): domain Eukaryota; kingdom Metazoa; phylum Arthropoda; class Insecta; order Trichoptera; family Brachycentridae; genus Brachycentrus; species Brachycentrus maculatus. The sequence continues at coordinate 713,015 of NW_028280795.1, forward strand.
TTTTTTTTGTACTGGGCTCAAGTAACACACCAATGTTCAAGTAGCTCCGTTCTATGGTACATATATATTTATTGTATAAACAGGGTGAAACTAGCTAAGTAACTTACTTTCAGAAGCAGAGAGAATAAAACCCTACACCAATCTGTCTTCCTTCTTCCATATTCATACATCTCCTCATACACTCCCTTCAATTATTCTGACTTCTGGCCTGATCACTTTCAAGAATCCTTGGCATGATCAAGTATTTCAAATACTTGATCTTGCCAAGTATTTCTCGTTCTTCTTGTGCTATATTTATGTACTTACACTTACTAAACACAAATAAAAAAATAGAAAAATGTCAGGTAAAGTTTGAACGATTTAAAAGGGGTTTTAAGAAGGTTTGGACATGAAGAGCGAGTGGATAGTGAGAGTAACTAAAAAAAAGATTGATTGAGATTTTATTATTCTTATTTGGGATTCAGAGTTGATATTGATAATTAATTATTATAATGTAAAATAAATTAGATATTGTAATTTAAATTGTATTGTTATGATATGCAATAAAAAATTCTTTAAAATGAATCGCGTAGAATTTCTTCCAAATGCGATGCATCGTTCAGATTCTAGTAATGTTTAAAACGAGTAAGAATGGAGCTTATACCACTTTTATCAAATCAACTCACAAATTGTTAATCACAAAGCAAAATGATATGAAATCGATTATTTAAAATAAAATATATTCTTATATGACTTTATCCGATTTTTTAATGTTTTCCAATTTGAGTACAGGTCGGTAAAATAATTCTAGTCAAATGAAAAAATATAGTCTTTGTGAATAGATTTTCGCACCCTTGAATCAATTTTTTTTAAGCTTCTTCCCGAAAAAACGGGAGGGCTTATTTTTAAATGGAAATATTTTCAAACCAATCGAAAGCATACCAATGATACTGGTTTGTACATAATACAGCTGTATAATAAAATACTTGGGTTGTTAGAACTAACTTTAAAGAGTGGAATAAAAACAAATTATACGATAAAATTACTGTTTCCGTGGAATCGAAAAATCGTAGGCAATAAAACAATCCCTTAATTGAAATTTAGTTAAAAAATTAAATCGTTTTTCTAGCAGTAAATAGCCTTATAAAACCATTTTCAGTATCGTTACGAGTATCCAACGAACCCACGTAGAAAATAGTGTTGAAAACCTTAAAAAAAGCGATTGTATTGAATACTAATTTTAACCTTATTAATTTGAATTGAATCGAAGCCGTTTAACTAAATGTCGTAGTTTGAAAGTCAATTAAGTCGAAACATCATGGGTAATTTGGAAACGTAGTTTTCTCAACTTTAAGCACGTGTCAAGTGAGCCTAAAACTTATAAACAAGTGCCTACAAACTCTTCTAGCAATTTCAAGAGAAGGTCGAAACGCTTGACCTATGTTACAAGTAGACCTCGACCTCGAAAGTACGATAATCTGAAATATACGTTTTCTAGAATATCGTATTAGACTTGAGCTGATAAAAGATCAAAAGGTTGTTTATAAAACTACGCTATTAAGTGTAGGGTCACTAAAAAAGGATTGGGTAGACATAGGGAGAAAAAAGTCGGCTGAAATGATTATTTTTCTTGGATTCTATCCCTCGTGTAAACTCGTATTATATGCAGGCATAGTTATACACCCTGTCCTTCAAATTCCTGTAATAAATTTGAAGTTTATATTTGATGACATACAGAATGCTGTTTTTCTCATTCTCCATTTTCTTTCCCGTGTAGCAGTAAATTGAGTTACCATTAACTTCAGACTGAAATCCTTCATAATCCTCATCTACCATGTCATGAAACACATATTATTATTATTATATATATTATTCTCAATATTATTAATGTTAAAAGCATTTTTTAATAGATTTATATTATCCACTGACACTTCGTGATGGAATTGCATTTTTAATTTTTTATTAGATTAAAACCAATATTTTTAGCTTTTCCACTTTTTTATTTGACCAGCGACCGGGTTTCGTCGTTACCGACATCATCAGACTGGTGATGTCGGTAACGACGAAACCCGGTCGCTGGTCAAATAAAAAAGTGGAAAAGCTAAAAATATTGGTTTTAATCTAATAAAAAAAAAAATAATAAAAAAATAAAAGCATTTACATTGTGTTTAGTCATTTTTAATATAGTTTTTTTTTATGTTAGTAATATTATTATATTACCACTCAATGAGATTTTTTGTCGACCGGTTTCGGGCTGTACCCGTCTCTTCGTCAGGACAATCACTACACCAACATGCACACAATACTACGTGTACGGGTACGTCTTGAATCCGGCAGACAAAAATCTCGGTGTGTGGTTATATATTTGATGACCACTCACCGATGAGTGATTATATATTTGATGGCACATTATCATTATGATTATTTAATACAATACAATCCTTTATATGTATGTAGATCCAAAATTTCCAGTGCAGAACTGATCACCTTACCTTTGTAAAATTAATATTCAAGTTAACACAGTGTAGTTCTTCATGCACTATTCATGTGTGTATAGGGGTGAAAAAATCCTTGTTTTTTTTTAAATTAATTAATTGAAACATTTCTACGACTTACCCACTATGGCTGATAGACACATGTAGAGATAACCTTTGGAAACGAAGCGAGCTTTTCCTATTGCTTGAGTAATAAAATTCACATGTTCCGGTTCTGTGGCGTAAAAATCCTCTCTATGTAGGTGATCAATCAGTAGTAGAACCTTCTTCCGGTTGTACATGAAAGCTAGAAGCTTGAAAAACATGTAGGCTTCACTCAGCATTAAATAAAGCCTACAAAAATATTAAACAGCTTATTGGTAGATATTTTATAAATCTATGGAGTATTTCTGACAAACTAACCATCATGCCCCTTACACGGCAGAGAAAATAGAACGCCACACCACTTTCTTTGCAAATTCATGTTTTTTCACTTCAAAGTTGTCTACTTTCATTCGCATCGTATATTTGTTTTACCTTTCATTCACCACTTAATCGTTCCACATATCCAAACCATTTTGACACATTTTTCTTTATTTTGTCTCTAATGCTTAACTCATTCTTGCATTTGCTTTATTTTACCATTCAAATATTAACTTTCTCACTTCCAGATCTACGTTCATCTTTTTTAAAAACCATAACTTTGTAAAAATTCATCAACAAATTAATATTTCTTGCATACAATATTTATCTTTGTCTTAAACACTCATATCTCCTTATTTAAAAATTAAACACTTGTAGGTATAATACCACTTATACTTACACACGTTACACACGACTAGTTTAAAAACTACAGATATTTTCATCTACAAGTGAAAAATATATTTTCTTTTTCCTTATTATTTTAGTTTATTATTGTTTGCTTTTTATAGGCAATTATACTCTGAAAAATATTTCTGAGTAAATGACATTTGGTTCTCTAACCGCTGTTAAATGTGATATTCTACATTTGTGTCTTTTCTTACTACACATATAATATATGGAAAATATTTACCCTTCGGCAACCTTTCCAACATCATCTCCCGTATGGTACAGGTAAAAAATTTCTCCTCCTACAGGGAACACTGTTAGCAACCACCAAATAAGGATTCTGTACACCAAGTGTAGCCAGAACACTACCGACAGTATAGGATAAGTATTGTACCACTGGCCAAAAAAATTAAACCAAAACTTATGCACTGAGATGAATCTCGCTGGCTGAGATTCTTTGGTCGGTAAAATCATTGTCATCGTACACAGTTCTAGAAATAAAATTTGAACTAAAATACATTGCAATTAAAAAAATTAATTATATTGCAATTATTGCCAACAAAAATTAATGATAATCAAGTACAATATGCTTCATACGATTATATAAGACATGTGTTTCAATATTCATTACATTTTATAAATTGATCATATGATCAGTTACATCATTATTTTGATCATAAACACATAGACCAGTTACGCATAGATATCAATGTATTACTATTGTTAATAGTTATTACGGGTACTTCAAGGTACGGACAAAATCCAGGTATTTTAAAAGTATTTTAAGTATTCTCAACTCTACATTTTAAATATTAAAATGAAACACTGATTTTTAGGGTCTACAAATTAAACGCCAAATCAATTAATATGCTTATCCAATAACTTGGTCAGTAACTGCTAAAATAAAATAAAAAGTAATTAGGAAAAAAAATATATAAAAATAGTAAGCAGCAAATCGATATTTATAAAATATCTGGTCAGTGTTATTGTTTTACTGTTTATACTATTCAAAATACTACTATAGAATAAAATAACAATACTATTCAAAATACTAATATAGAATAAAATAACAACCACATAGATTTTTACACGTCATCAGACTGGTGTAGGACAAACTATGTAGTCGTTATTTTATTCTATCAAATGCAGTTCCACCAAGAAGTATCAGTACACAACTTAAATCTAATAAAATGTTACTTTTTTATGCAGGTATTATTAAATCGGTATGTACGATTCTTAAGGTTTAAGAAAATAAGTTTTAAGAAAATAAAATAAAATATCGAGGGTTAGTAAGCAGAACGCATTAAACCGCACAATCATGTTCCGAGATAATGGATCTTTAATGAGATTTTTTTTAAATATCCTTATACACTATTATTTTATTAAAATAATATAAATACTTACCAATTTTAAAGAATCTAGTTTTAGTATAACAACATATATACTCGAATGTGTGTACCAAATAGTACATTCTTTACAATTGGTAACTAATAGTTTAATTTAAATAAAAGAGCAGTGTGTACGTAGTGTGCTTTGGGTATTATTTTGAATATGTGTACCCAAAAGACATTCTCCATAATTGATAAGTAAACATTTCATTTCAATAATAGAGCAGTGTGTAAAAAGAGTGCTTTTGGGTATTTTTATGAATGTGTGTACCCGAAAGTACATTCTTTACGATCGATAAGTAAAAGTTTCATTTAAATAAAAGAGCAGTATGTAAGTAGTGTGTTTTTGGGTATTATTATGAATGTGTGAATTCTTAACAATCGATAAGCATTAATTTCATGTGAAAGTTGACCGTGTAAGGAATGTCTAGAATAAACTTTTCTCCTACAAACTCCATTATCCCGGAACATGTTTGTATAACCTAATGCGTTCTGCTAGTATACCCTCGATATAAATACGTCATAAGTCAAATAATACTGAACCGTTTTCACCTTAATTTCCTTGTTTTACTGTCGAAACATGTAGCAAGTGAAAGTTCAATAGTAAAGAAAAATTCCTCGCAAAGAACATGGTTCTTGAGAACCTATGTGGATATGTTATAGGTCTGAAGGAGAAGAATTTGATTCAAAGGCGTACGATTGTTTGCAAAATAAATAAATGTAATAAAAAAGTAATTATTCTTATTTAATATCGATCCCGGGAATTGTAGAATATGGACTGTTTTGATCATATCGCTCACTCCTTTCAAGAACGTCTTAAATAAAATAAAAACTTGATTTTTCAGGAGAACGTTTATAAAGTTTAAAAATATAACACAATGTATTAAAAATAAATATCAAGCCACTTTTTGAACTTTTTACTGTGCAACAGATTTTTTTGGGTAAAACCTGAAGTTTTTTTCTCCATTTGAAAAATATTTAGTATATTTAAAAAAATATTAAACAATAACTTTTCTTCAAAACGCAAAAACAACATTTTCTGCCCTGTAGCGGGTAAATGTTATGTTTAAAATATGCCTTGTTTGCTGGGATAAAGTACATTTTCTGGGCATTCCGAAAACATGCACAACTGAAAAATGGCGATTTTTGATTTATGACGTTCTTGAAAGGAGTGAGCGATATGTCATACCTCCTTAATATTCGTAAATTCTGTTTTTTTTTTTAAATAAAATTTCTAGCCATAAAAATTTAAAATTTTATTTCAAAATCCGAAATCATCATGTTTCTAGAAGAGTTCTAATTTAGTTCGGTTCCCATTTCTGGTACATTTTTTTAACAGTTAACGTAAATATGTAACGTTATATTTTTAAACATGTTTGTGTATTATATTGTAAGAACACCAGAATTGATTTATACCTAATTAATGCTACGAAAGTTCTCACTTTAAATTAATATTAAAGAAATCGTTAAGTGACACATATAACATAGAAATTTATCATTTTCATAATTTATTTATTTTTAAATAGTAATATTTGTTCACAACATTTTGAGTGTGTCCAAATACTTGTTCACAAAATCTGGATTGTCTCTAATTACATGAGTTATTTTCATATTAATTTTTGGACATCTCATCTCATCTTTGGTGAGATGTTAAAAAAAATGTAATATTTGTGATTATTTTATAAAACATACACAAATATTTAAATTTCATACTATTTTCGTTAACGGCTCATTTTTAAAATAGGTATCAAATTGTGGCAGAGTGAATTGTGGACTCGAAGGGTCCGCATATTGACGTTAAAAAAAATGAATTAGGTATTTACTGTTAAAATTGATACTTGTGTTTTTCGTCGCTTAATGTATAATATTGCATTTTGCTTCATTTTCATGCTACGATGTTTGAAAATGATGATCAGAACGCATCAAAATACGTGTCACAATAGATTTTAAGAGATAATATTATTTAATAAGTAAAATCTTAATTTAAAATTAAATGTTAATATTAACAAGTAAAATCTAAATTTAAAATTAAATATTTTCGGTTTACAATTTTTACCAATTCAATTTCATTTAACAGTGTTATCCTTCGCCCTAAGCTTCAGGCTTATTCATAAAAAATGCGATTTAAGTCAAAATACAACAAAGTATTTGATTATAATTTCCTTTATATATGTAATAAAATACCTAGGTACCTACCTATACATTTTATTAAGTACTTACAAATAGTACCTACATAAAACAGTTCTACCACCAGATGTCGCATGCGTCGCACTGAATAAAATAAAAGACATCAGATAGAAAAAATATAATATTCTGAACTGTCAGAATCAGATGGATAGATAGAAAAATATTATAAAGATAAATTAAGAATAAACTTTAATTAAAAACTTTAATTACAAAGCAACACTTTGTTTATTTTATTATTATACACCCACTTTACATATTATTTACACCCAATTTACAAAGAAAAATATTACCACGTTATACTTATATACAAATGGGTTTTTTTTTTAACTTTTTATGGTACACATTTTTATTAATTGTTGATGTATAAAATACTCTACGCCAAAGATTTATTAAAAATAAATTATTTTCAATTAGCTTCTTTAATGATACGATGAAGATCCATTAATTAAACCTTTGGCTGTCAATTAAAAATATAAACCATTTGAACAAATTACCCCGCCAAACTACATCAAAGCTCGTTTTCAGTACGATTAAAAAATTACCTTCTCATTTATTTTTCAGTAACTTCTTAAATCAATCAATAAAGTAAAGTATGGCGTTCGTCTAAGAAGATATACAAGAAATATGGTGGCAAATTCACTTATCACGGTTAGAATATCATGGTTGAAATTATTGAGGATTTAAATATAAAAATAACACACTCGTGTAAGACCAGTTTTGAGTTTATTAAATGTAAATACGATTAGTTTTGAGAACTTCAATTCGCTCATTTGGTGCAGCAATGGCGTAATTATACTTTAAATAAGGAAATTGATAGTTTAAGCTGCTTGAGGATTAGATATAGGTGATGAGGATTGGCCTTGACTTTTTTTCATAGACTTCGGCCATACAATCAGCATAAATTTATATATGTATAACGATTTCATTGAATAATTAATCATTTTCATTTTTATTATTTTCATTTTATTTTTTGACATCTCATCAAAGATGAAGAAGAATATGGAAGTCTGGGCATTTACGGGGCTGACGACCGTCACAGACGGGTTTAAGTGATTACTTTACACACGTGTAACATTCACCAATTCTACCCATTATTGATAACCACACTACTCAAATTCTTGGAAGTTCTATATATATGAACCAATTTTGAAACATTGTTCTTGAATCACTAGAACATCACTAGAGACATCTATTGGTGAGATGAAAAGAAGCTTTTTATTGAGCAGAAACTCTTTTATTAGTATGTGAGGTCCGAATCCTGGATATAATCGCACACATGAGAATTGCCAGGAAATATCATTTTCATTTTAATTATTTTAGTTTATAGTTTGACCGGTTAGTTTATTTACAAAATTTTGATTGTGTCCAAATACTTGTCCACAAATCTGGATTATCTCCAATTATAGGAGTTATTTTCATAATATTTTTTGACATATCATCAAAGATGACGAAGAATATGGAAGTCTTTTTCTTCTTCATAAATTCGGTAACTTCATGTACCTGACAAGACAGCGGGTTTAAAATGCCAAAGTCATTGGAAATGGTCTAAAACTTAGTTATCTACTCTGAGTAGTCAAAACATTAACATCCGTGTGGAATTGGCCAATCAAAAAATATCTGTCTTAGAAAATTAAGGTAGTGATATTTTTTTATAAATTTAAGTCAATAACATTTTCTACAAATATTTCAAATAACTCCTATAATTGGAGATCTGTGAACAAGTATTTGGACACACTCAAAATTTTGTGAATAGTTAACTCATGTTACTCACTATTCACTTAGCAAATTTGGTATTTAACACGGATTTTCGAATACAAATGGTGTCTAATTACACCGAATGGTTGTTATAAATATGTCCTGCATGCAATATCTGTTAATGGAAATATGTACATACTGTTTGTAAAACTAATTGTCATATATGTCAGCGATGTACAAGTTGTGGATCAAAACCTTAAATTATAAAACACTCTCTTTACCATCCATTGTTTACTTTGTGTAATACCACTTTTTTAAGCATTTATTTGTGACTACCGGTTCTGGAAAATCATTCCATCACCAGGTCATTAAAATAAAAATAAAATTATTACGATTTGACATGGGTAAGTCTTTATTGATTGCCTAAAAATTAGAAATAAGTAAAGCAATCAATAAAAACTTAATAAATAACTAACTAAATTTAATTTCAAGTCCACATTTGAAAATATTCCCGTTGTGATTGATTTTTTTTTTCTCTCTTTCAAAATTTTTATTTTTGATACAAATGTCAAATCGTAATAATTTAATTTTAATTTTAAGGACCTGCTGATGGAATGATTTTCCGAAACCAGTATTCACAAATGAGTGTTTAAAAAAGTGGTATTACACAAAGTAAACAATGGATGGTAAGGAGAGTGTTTTACTACCATGCCACAAAGTTATCAATGCTTATAATTTTTTTTTTTAAATACCTTATATTATATGTTATGGTACGTTGTGGACCAATTGTGATAAAAAATTATCTTTCCAATCACACTGAAAAGATTTGTAAAAAGCAAATAAAATATTAACCGTGAACATTTTCACTTTTATTTTTTTAGGGTTTCGATTGCATATGGAAATCAACGTTTTAACTACGTAGCGTAGATTAAAATTACATAAGGAAAAACGCATTTTTTCTTCTTCATAAATTTGGTAATTTTATGTACCTGACATAACAGATCGACAGCGGGTTTCGAAATGCCAACGTCATTGGGAATGGTCTAAAACGTATCTACTCTGAGTAGTCAAAACATTAACTTCCGGGTGGAATTGATGCCAATCAAAAAATATCGGTCTTAGAAAATTAAGGTATTATTATTATTTTTAATTTAAGTCAAAAACATTTTCTACAAATATTTCAATAAACAGCTTATTGCGATGGTTATCGCGTTTGTCTACCGAGCTGGAATTCTCGGGTTTGATTCCCAGGGCAGGGGGTATAAAATAAATACCATTGAACTTTATGAAATAAAACGAGAATATGGTTTTCAACCACTTTTTTTATTGGTTATGTTCTCCAGCCGGTTTCGACAAGGTTGGAGAAAAGTACCAATAAAAAAGTGGTTAAAAACAAAGTTCTAGTTTTATTTCATATGGCATTATAAAATGTGCCACAAAGTATCTGCAAAAAACAATTAAGAAAAAAATATATGGATTTCATTGAATTCTGATAAGGGTTTATAGAAAATAGTTACGAGTTTACAAATAATAATAATAAATTTAAATTTTTACTCGGTAAATAACACTACTTCTTAAAATCTATTGTGCTTGATTTTTAAACATAAAGTGACTGTCGAATCAATCAATGACATGATAATAATTACTTTTAATTTAATTAATTGTTGAGAACTATTGTGATTTGTTTTATTTTCCAACGGATATTTTCTATTAATTACATGCATTTGTAAATGTATTATGCGCCTTGTTCACCCAGTATAAAACTATCGCCTCATCGAAACACGCGCATCGTGTTACTATCATGTTTTTATGTTTTGTTTTAACCTGCGCGCTATCCACGCCGACGTATTCCGTCCCTACAGCAGAATTTATAAATGCACGTAATGAGAGATACTACAAAAACGTTGCCTTGGGAGAATGTATCGGTTACATAACAAAAGCTCACTTTACTCGCAAAGAAAGGATTCCTATTGTGGTGGCTACCAATACCAAAAACGATCACCCACAAGTGAGAGATGATGCCGAGTTACAAGGCACAATAAATCAGATAGTGTTTCATATTAGAAACTTCTCGGCTATTGCTATAATGCACAATAAACCATTTGAAACAAAATACACCATCGAGAATTTTATAATTGTGTCCGATGATGCTAAATCCTTTAAATCCAATATTCACTTACTCCCCACTGATCGATTTTCATACTCAGGAAGAATTATATTCGTCATCAAAAGAGACACACACAGTTCAAATGAAATACGTGCTGTAGTACAAAACATTTTAGATGCTTGCTCGTATTTTAATATGGTCAATGTAGTCGTAGTTGTTGAAGTAGACCAACAGTTTCTTCTATATACTTTTTATCCGTTCAATTCAAAAGTGTGTAGAGATACGAAAATGGTCGAAATAGGCGAATGTTCCAATTATTCATTTGTTGAAAATACCAGTTTATTCCCAAAAAAATCACTCAACTTACGAGGGTGTCCAGTGCGAGTTGCGACTGTATCCCGTGAAACGTACGTGTCGATAGAACATCACTCAAATAGGTCTGTAACTCTAGTTGGCATTGAAGGCAATATGATAAACACATTATCGTATTTGCTCAACTTTTCAATTCAACTTACGCCAGACGTTTCGGAAAAGGAGAGATGGGGAGATCAGAATGGAACCCTCTGGAATGGAGCTATAGGAGAGCTAATTGCCAACAGAACGGACATCGGTGTCGGAGTCTTCCTTCCCAACGAACATAACAAGCGCTTTATTGACACATCGGATGTATACATAACAGTTAATCTTGTTTGGATTTTACCTATATTCGAGAATTCTTCTACCACAAAAATATTTCTACCTTTTAAGTGGATTGTGTGGACTTTGACCATTTTGACTGTAATAGGACTTATTATTTTATTCCTTGCGCTTAAATTATTGTGTTTTAATAAAACAGTGAGATTAAAAGATATTGGATTGTCAATTTGGGGAGTTACTTTTGGCTTACCAGTGGAGTTTGAAAAAATGGGAAGGTTTGCTTGTTATATTGTGGCTTTATGGATGTGCACTTCGTTTATCCTTCGTAATGTTTACCAAAGCTCCCTAGTAGGGTTTCTTACAAGAACGCGATATGTGGAAAAAGTGACAACAATGAGAGAAATGCTCGATGAAGGATTTAATATACACGGAACTATAATAACTAGCAATTTGCTCGAAAGCGTCGACGAGGAAATTATACAAGAAATGTACAGGAAGTTACATATTGTAACAGCTGATGAATTCAATAAAATTGTAGAGAGAATCGCATTTGACCAAGAGCATTCCAGTGTCTTGCATTTGAGAGACTGGGTTTTAAGATTCAATAGGCTAAATATTAAAAGGGGTAGATTGAATACCTTGAAGCAAACTTTTGGATCACAATTAATTGCGTTAGCGTTGCAAAAATTCTCGCCTCTAAAAGAAGGTGTTGATAATTGGATTTATAAGATTTCAGAAGCTGGTTTCGTTGACAAATGGGTGGATGACTTTATCATATCTATGACGACTGCAAATGATACACCAATTGTTATCAAGATAAACCACGTAGCTGGACCATTTATTCTTCTTATATTTGGAGTAACAATAGGGGTTATAATATTAATAGGGGAAATAATGCACTCTCGAATCACATCTTGAGAGACTTGAGTTTTTTTTAAACCCTCTCCTTATCACTCATTGTTCACTTCGTGATTTTTTTCTTTGGTTAGCTTATATTACACAAATATAAACTATTATTTACACTTAATTTACATCTTATACATATATTTACATCTTCTTACAGTAAACAAAACATTTAGTTTTGAATTCTTTCAGACTCTTTTCATTCTTCATATATTCAGGCATCTCACCATACATTTGCAAACCCTTATACATTAAACAATTTTGTGACTCGGTTTTTTTCAACAATCGCAGTCTTATTTTATCCTTATTTCTAATAATATGTTCATGAAAATTTTTGTTTAACACTATTTTATCCTTAAAATATTTAAGTAATTTATCGTTTAAAAATGTATATGTAAAGATCATCATATTTAATTTTAGTCTCTTTTTTATAGATAACCAGTTGAGTTCTTCTCTCATTTTTTCTATATTATTATGTCTATTTTTCTTGAGTACTTTTCTCATCGCTTTATTTTGTTTAATTTCTAATTTATTTTAATTTTCTTCATTTGCCAAAAATTATTTTGTTGAGCCACTATTTTACACAAAGTGAACAATGAATGATAAGGAGAGTGTTGTATTACCATACCACGAAGTTATCAATGCTTTTAATATACAAAATAAAATATTAGTCTTCTTCTTCTTCTTGGTGAAGGCCTTGTGGCCTGTTTTTAAGAGGGATTAGCCTCCCGCGATGTCGATTCCCAGCTGTGGATCCATCTCTTTGGTGGTTTGCCCGGGAGTCGTCTACCACGGGGTTGGTCGTAAAATGCGAAGTGGGGGAGTCTGGATGGTTCCAATCTCCTCACATGCACACACCATTGTCTCCTTTATTAGTAATAAATAAACCCTGAAGAGGGCAACAGGTTGTTGCCGAAACTAGTTGGTTAATAAAAATGTGAGTGGATCAGAACACAAAGTATTTTTTATTTCTCGAAATAATATAAATTATTTATTGTTCGTTTATACCTAATAATAAAAGTTAGTGGATCAAAAAACAAAGTAATTTTATTTCTCCAAATAATATATTACAATGATCCACAAAGTTAGTGCTTTCAGTATTCAAAATCCAAGTTTTTTTTTTTAATATTTATTTTAAACCTTTTTTTATATAACGGACGTTTGGCTTTAACGGACACCCCTTCCCCCAATAAAGTTTTACTTTATACCTTATAAGTATGTATATTAATTGTGATTTTCGTTATAAATAATAAAATGTACGTTACTTCATTATAATAAAAATATCGCTTTAAGAAATTTGAATATTAACTTGTAGCCAATTTTAAACATATTAATTTTCATATTTACTGCCTTATTTAAGTTAATGGATCAGATTTTGACCAGTTATTCTAACAAATTTAGAGCTTTTCTGGCGTGCGTGCCATTTTTTTCATCTCTCTTATTATTAAGTTAATGATTTATATACGAGAAGGGATGTAGAATTATGTATAATAAAGATGTAAGGTGATACCTACTAGATGTTAGGTTTAGGGATATTTTCTAAAACACACCTTTTAACACTTTTTTAGTCTAAAATCAGTTGCAACACGCGATTTTAATGGATACCATTAGCTTGCGGAAAAATAATAATTACTACTGTATAAAACACATAACGTTGTATCGGTTCAATTCAAAAAGAGATACAACAAAATAATTTTAAAAAATTCGATGTTTAACTTTTAGCACATTTAAATTTTTCCTTCGTAGTGCAATGGTCAGCACGCTCGGCTACCGTTCTGGAGGACCCAGGTTTTATACCTAGGGGAAGGGGTCAAATAAATATAAGTGATTTTTTCACTCTCAGAATTACCCTTGACTAGTACCTGAAGCGAAGGGCTGGTCACCTTTCCTTCGTGTGTTAACGACCAAGGTAACACTGCGTTTATATGATGCAGTGCCCTATGTACTTTTGGGGGTGCGGACAAGGGTTTGAAAAATGAAGAATATTTTTTTCACGTTTTTTCTTATTCTTGATACAACATAAAATATTCAGGCGTTTTTTAATGAAATTAATACGTATTTTATTTTTCATGTTAAACTATATAAGTAACTTAACTTAATAACTAACTAAATAATTGTTTAACTGTAAAGTAACTATATATCTTATTATAACTTAGGCGAATGTAGTTAGAAATAGAAGCAAAGAAAGACCGAGGAAAAATTGGCATGATCAAGAATGTCAAATACTAGGAAGCGGTCAGCTCAGGAGAGGGAGGAATCGGCGAGTTTGTAAATAAGTTGCGGTGCATGAACGTGGAAGAGGCGAAGATTCTTTGCAAATATAGAGTGGTGTGTGTTCTATTCTTTCTGCCTACCCCTGCGGAGAAGCGGTATGATGGTTAGTTAGTCATAACTTTATTTAATGTCGATCGATTTCGAAGCAAATAGCTTTTTCTTCAAGAATATTAGTATTGTTAATTAATCTTGGGTAAGACGTTTGCTTCGAAACCGGTCGACATTATAATTAGGTTAAAATAAGAAGAAAGGTAATTTTGCCAAAAATTAATCTGTAATGTATAAAATGGAGAATCACAAAGTTAGTATCATCGAATATCAATAATCAGCGGAATCAGTAGAAATCAATCAGCGGCCGACCGCCGGATAGGTAACACGTTTCTCCACGTCCGATTTTTTTAAAGAGTGTTTATTGGATATATACTTTTTTTCGTTTTTTAGAATATGTATAAATATGGAAAGAATTAACTCCTTATCTTTCAACAACTCTTTTCAAAATCAAAATTATTTCGAAGAATTTATTTTTTTTCGATATAAAAAGGGTGTTTAAAGAAAAAAATCAATTACCTAAATTTTTACCGGGATTTAGAGAAAATTAAGTTGCAACTTTTCGAATACTGGGTCTTAATTTTATTATGTTTATAAATATTTTATTTTCAAAACAGTCACAGTATTGCCATCTGTGGAATAAAAATCGCACTTTAAGAAACTTCTTCAGTTACTAAAACTGTAGATTTTCACCAATTATTTTTTTAAATGTAGACGATTGTTTTTATCATTTCGTTTTGAGTTTAATATAATACATTCTCCACTAGAAACCTATTTTAACGGCTGTT
Source organism: Brachycentrus maculatus (assembly GCF_059751285.1). NCBI lineage: Eukaryota > Metazoa > Arthropoda > Insecta > Trichoptera > Brachycentridae > Brachycentrus > Brachycentrus maculatus. Next base: position 728,304 of record NW_028280795.1, read on the forward strand.
TATGAAATAAAACAACACATTTTTTAAATTTTATATTTAGAAGTCAAAATAAATATGTATTAAAGATTTTTTACAATTAATTTATTTTATGTCACCATCACCTTCCCTTTATAATCAAGATCAAGATAACACTGCTTACATACAATGCAGTGCCCTATGCCCTATTAGGTACGGACAAGTGTTGAAAAAATCAGGGCCTAATTTCATACATCCCGTTTGTGAATGAATGAATTGGATAACACATGATAGAAAAACTGCAGACCTATTGTTCAATTGATTGAATTAATAACACATTCAATGCATGTAAAATAATGCCTTTCAGAGCAAATTTTTGAAAACACATAATTTTGTTCAATATAAAATTCTACTTTGTATTTAAACATCATAAATAAGTGTATTCCTTTGTTTCTTGAATGTTTTTCGCAGATACTTTGTGGCACATTTTATGAACTTTATAAAATTAAACAACTTTGTTTAAACCACTTATGCGTGCGCGGCTTCATACTGTTTTTTGGGTGATTCCATTAGTTGTTACATATTTGGAGTTGCTACGCAATGCACAATAACATTTAGGATTTAGTTTTCGGTAAGGGAATGTAATTAATTATGAGTATTTTATTGTTTTAGAATTTAATAAACCCTGATGATGACAAGGTTCTTGTTAAAACTGGTAGGTTTAAGTGTACTTATAATAAAAAAGTGGTTAAAACAAAGTTGTTTAATTTTATAAAGTATTCCTTTGTGTCTTCAAAATACATAAAACCGGCTACAAAGCCTTTTCTTTATTCAACATGACTCCCATGTTCAACGCATGGCTGTAATATTTGTATGGATCCATGCTGGAGCCATGTTCGACGCACAGAATATGTTGTCACATTAAACATTGTTGTTGGGCAGTTTTTTCATCAACCCCGACCCTAATCAGTATACTAATCACAAGTAACCACAAATTCAATTCCAATCTGTACAATGTTTTTGGCGCCTCTCGCGCTCTACCAAAAATTAACTTATAGAACGCTTATAAGCGTCTTCTGCTCTTTGCCAACAGTTTGTAAAAGACGCTTTCGAGTGTTTTCGTAAACAATGTGTTATTAATCCCCAAAGCCTATATCTTTATAGGCTTGTCTGTGCGTAGGTTGGTAAGGGTAGGGAATAAGTAAGGATAAGGAAGGTAGATGTGAAAAAGACATCACAAACATTTGGACCAATTGAAAATAATTATTTCATTAATTTATTTTGAAATTACCAGCAAGTATAACTAATGAATAAAACAATAAAGTATGGTATTTAAATTCTTTAATATCCACCGAATTACAAAGAAATTCACTTTCTATTCAAAGCATAATAAAATAGGTAAACATGATACATACATGTATTATTACAGATATGCCATTATTAATCATTCAATGTTTGCAGTTAGAAAAAAATATATTTTACACTGTTTTATAACATGACACACTTATCTAGACTTGACTTCTATAAATGTTTACGTTGGCTTGATAAAATTGAGAAATGATCCGTATCTTTGATGTTTGGTCAATTCATAATACATGGAAATTTCCTTAAAATATTGCGATTGCATAGTGCAACAGTTACGCTGTAGAGAGAGAGGTGTATATAAGTTTGGACATTGTCAATTATTTTTTTAAAGGAAATCTCCCACTAACCAACTGCTAATTCATAGGGTGTCTTAAGAAAAAATGGGGAAGGTAATCTGTGAAATACCACATAACATCTAGATCAGCCGAAAACAAACGTTCTTTGATTAATTTTGCAATTTTATCATCTTGTTACCACGCAACGGCTGGCCTCTATCAATCGATTTATATACATATGTATTTCCAATTTTGCAGTTATCATAATTTGACCAAAGATCAGGAATACCTATATCTTTATTTTAAAATATGACAAAAACATAAAACACTGAATCTATGTCCTCGAGAGATCAGTAGCTAATACGGGCTCTAAATGATAGACTACTAACTATATATTTATTAATATTAGGTATTGGATGATTGAGACACCAGAATCCAAACATTTCAGTGAGTTCCTGGTAGAATATCTTAACTAATAAAAATATTCGTTTCCTCAAATATCTCTTAAATACTCATTTAGACCTTAGATTATGGGATTTGTAAAAATTATTAGACATCCAATCAGTGGGGAGCACCGAGCAAACACATGTAAAGAATGTAGTGACAACTAGCATATATCTTTATTTTTGACCAATATTTAATGTTAGTATTCTATATGCAGTTCTCAAAAAACTAGTAAACATTTTTGGTAAAATGTTAGTTTTTCTTCTCATCATATATTTTACAATAGTCTCGTATTAACACACTAAGAACGGGAAAGGTATTTCTACCCGTTCGGTCGATGCTTGAGGACGTAAAGGGTATTTTTACCTTCAGCGCCAGCCTCATTTCAAAGGCAGAAAAGAAGGAATTATACTATAATGTTTTTATATGAATATTATGTACCAATTTTTTGTTAAGGTCTTAACTATATGTACATAATTATCAAATCCCGTTGCCAGCGATCCACAGGCGCAAATAATACACATCCTTAGTGTGTTAATGTATATTAAGACAAATCCCATGGTCTAGGGTAATTTGCATGTCACTTTTGATACTGTCCAGTTTATTTGACAGTTGCCAATGAAAATCCCAATTAAATGATAACCAAAATTATTGAATGAAATAGTACGCAAAGGTTGGTACGGTACATTATATCAGTACATTGTTGTACAGTAAATCTAATAACTATCAGATAAGTAATAACATTGAATAGAATGACAAAAATAATATATGTAGATATTTACCTCCCTTAAATGGAGTTCTTAAATCGAGGATTAAATGTAATTTAAAAATATCATTAAAAAACAATTAATCTAATTTTAATAAGATAATAAAATTTATTGGTAAATATGGCAGTATTTAAAAAATACCTTCCTTATCGATTGCTTACATGAAAAATCAACATTTTTACGATCTCAGTTGATACATCTTTTTCTGTTGTAAAAAATAAATGAATCCAAATGAAAAATAGTAATATCATTATTTATATTTTTAATGTAAATTTTTCAAATAAAAAAATTATTGTATTTCCACAAAAAGACAAATGCTTATAAGTGAATAATTAGTTAAAATTAATAAGTTGGAAAACGTAAAGATATTATGCCAAGAAATCTAAAATTGGAAGGTATGATGAATAATGTAAATATACCAAGTAATTTTATCTATTATTTATTATACAACAAAAATTGCATTTCTATTTGAGCAAATTTAAAATAGTGTTTGATTAGAAAAACAGATATTATTTCTGTAAATGCTTTGAATGGAGCAATAATATTTTAATAAAGAATATAAAATTTTATTGTCAATTTAGTTTATAAAATGACTAGTTTGCCAGATATGAGGGCTTGCTTTTTTGTAAAATTAAATTCAGACAAAAATGTAAAAAATACACATATCGCTCACTCCTTTCAAGAACGACATAAATCAAAAATCGTCAATTTTCAGTTGTGCATGTTTTCTAGATGCCCAGAAAATGTACTATATCCCAGCAAAAGCGGCAAATTTTTAACTTAATATTTACCCGCCGTAGAGCAGAAAGTGTTGTTTTTGCATTTTGAAGAAAAGGTATTGTTTAATTGTTTTTTTAAATCTACTAAATATTTTTCAAATGGAGAAAAAACCTACAGGTTTTACTGAAAAGATCTGTTTCACAGTAAAAAGTTCAATAAGTGGGTTGATATTTATTTTTAATACATTGTATTATATTTTTTAACTTTTAAAACGTTCTCCTGAAAAATCAAGTATTTTGATTTATGACATTTTTGAAAGGAGTGAGCGATATATATAAATAATATGTATTGTCACTTAATAAACATGCTGCAGTATTTCAATCTTTACAGTTGACATAATTTTAAGAATCAATTTTATGCCAAGTTTTTTAGCAAATTTGCATTTTTCATGATTTTTAAAACACGTAAAAAAACAAGTTTTAGCTTTGGAGAAAAAATATAAGAAAAGAGTTACAACCGAAACAAATGCCTGAATGAATATTAAAGTGGTATTACACAAAGTAAACAATGGATGATAAGGAGAGTGTTTTATTACCGTGCCACAAAGTTATCAATGCTTTTAATACACAAAATAAAATATCTTGATTTTAAAATATTAAAGATATTGAGTCCAGCAAAAATCAAATGAATTTTTTCTAAATTGATTATTTAAAAAACTAACACAAGTCTTTTCAAATTTCTGCACCCAGTCCATTCGTAGAAATCGTCTCTTATAAATAATTGATAGATAACTGTCAATTTAGCATGTATTATAGTTCCTGTATTATATATAATAACAAAATAAGCTTTATAAAATGACAGAAAGATCAGTAGAAATATATATGTACCAGGACATCAGTTACATACAGAAGATAACATTTAAACAATGTAGTGTACATAGCTTTAACATTACTTCAGCACTTTTATTTCTAATGACTGTGATATCTTTAAACCAGCTGTAATATTTGATCCGTATTACATGAAAGTTATAATCACAAAATTAAAGTGTAGAGCATGTGTTTTAAAAGAATAAAAGTAGAACTAATGTTTTCTTCTCTACGCAGTTCAAAAGCTGACCTCAATATGTAATGGGTGACAAGAAATATAATATAAGGAAGTCTCAAACTTTATTACATTTATGGTTAGGTAAATTATACCAAAACGTAAAATGTTCAGGGGGGGCATTTAAGTCACTTTTGCTTGGCAAGAATATAAACATCAATGCAGTTAGTCATTTTTACCAAGTCAATATATTATACTTCCAAGTTAAAAATCCTTTGGGATTTTTTCAGGGCAATATTAAGCTAGTAAGATATCAAATAGTCAATACTCACGTTTTTGTAAAACAATGCACTTGGTCTTTCTCCTGTATGACTACGATATGTATACTACATATTAGTGAATTGCAACAGATTGAACAGCTTTTTTAGAGTGTTGTCACTTATAAAAACAAGAGTAGCCATCATACATAATGACTATGATAATCTATAGCCGCTCAAGCGAGAACATTACAAATCTCATTTTTGGGTACATATTAGGAGAAACAAAATCATCTCAAGTTGTCAAGGGTTTTATTACCCATATTATTCACATAATATGGGTAATAAAAGTAAAATTTTTGGTAAAGTCATATTACCAAAAATTAATTTGTATCAAAGTATAAAGTAAATGTAATACCTAGGAATATTTATTTCCATTTGTCAAAAATATTAGATTAGTCTCGTTGCCGATAATACAATTCAGTAGATATATGTATTGAAAAAATGTAAATAATAAAATATTGTACACTGAAGACTTGGAATACTAAAACAGACAGACATGAACATGAACAGGTTTAAAAATTAGATAAAAGAATATTTAAACAAACATATACAAGGTATCAAAAAGGAATAAAAATAATTGTTAAAATCTATTATTTCTTTAGTACACATTTATTATAAAGTCAAATAATATATTATGTTTTTATGGAATAGATGAGAGCATAACTAAATTAAATCATATTACAGATAAAAAATACATTTAAAAATCAATAAAGTATAGGTAAATACAATATACCTAATTCAGAGTGGTTTTTATGAAATACGTAGTACTTATGTACATTCTTCAATTTGGACATCATAATATAGTATTTTCATAGATATTTATTTTACCATAAAAGCTAGCAACTAAAACACATGTAATATACATGTTTTATAAAAGTACATATTTTTAAAATGTATAGAAAATTTGATTACTTTGAACCATATTTTATTAAATTACTAAATAAAGTATTATTTTTGTTTTGAAAAATTACTGATATTTAAAGAAGACATCTGAAAAAAAAAAATTATAAAAGCAAGTTGTATGTTAAATAAATTTGATTCACAGTTATGTTTGTCTAATTTTTTAAATACATATACAATTTTTAAGTAAAGAGTACATGGTAAAATAAATATCTATGAAATCATTTATTTATTGACTTGGCGTTTAATTGGTAGAACTCCATTTTAATTCATGTATTAATTTTAAATCACTAATTCTTCTTAATAAAAAAAATATTAAAAAAAATTAATTGCATGGTAATTAAAATTTTTTAAAATTATTTTCATGTTAAAAAATATATGCATATTTTTTTAAGAACAATTGATTAAAATTAATATTGACAATAATTTTGTAAAAATCTTAATAATTAATCGGAATATTTAATACACATTCCGATTACATACACTAATAAAAGCATAAACATAACAATTAGTGATATGTTATTGGTTTTATAAGAATGGCACAGATGTAGGTAGACACAAAATATTTATGATGTTTTAAAATTTATATGTTTTAAAATTCAAATATAAATTTGTGCGTTCAGCGATCACACATAATACATCTTATTTACAATAGGCTGTGAGAGCCGATATTACTGGATGGCTTATCCGTAATCCACGCTGCTGAATGATGAAAGTCCTTTATTTTGAATGGCGAAGGAAACAGCCGCGTCCATGAAATCAAAATGGTCATCAAACTGCTGGTTATCGTGATCTGGAATAGGGTACAAACTTGATGATGATTTCATCGGATTCGGGCAATAATCTTCATTAACGCTGTCATCGGAAGACTTGTCATCGGTTAGAGAATCGTCCTTTTTAAGATCATTTGGCAATGTGTCAGCGGGTGCAACTTCTTCAACCGAAGGATTTTCTTCAACATTGGGTGCTATGTGTAGTTCCTTATTGTCTCGTCTGTGGAATGGAATATTCGGAGTGATATTAGATCTTCTCGGAGTGTGTGAACAGCTGCAAGGTTGAGGTAAATGTCTCCAGTTTGTGGAAGAAGATGAGGAAGGACTTTCAGACATATGATCGCTATGTTGTCTACTATTCACTGGCTCTGGCTTATCATCTGAAAAATTATTTTTTGTAGGATTGCCATCATTAGAATTAGAATTTGTGGAATTGGCCGTATTGGCCGAAGACAAACTGGAGAAAATGCTTGGCTCATTTTCATCTCTATCGGATGAAAACACAAATTGATCCCCTTCCGAAAGCCGGTCAGGAGATTGTGTCGCATGTCGCAAACTCGGTTCTACTAAACCAATCGTGCATATCCTGCGACTGAATAGTCCATTTTGCAATCTGGATTCATTGCTATGGGATCCACTCTGATTATTCTGTAGGCCGTGAGCTGATATCGCCATTAGTATGCCTTCGTTTTCAACAGTGTTGTTGGCAGGTAGATTGTCAAAGAATTCGGCAACATCCATGACGATGTTGTGACTATCTTCGTATGTCTGCGGAAGAGGGGCCACTAACCAAGAATCCAGAACTCGGTTGATTGTGTTGTCAACAAATCCCTTTGCGATCTGAAAAGATATTTAACAATGTTAAAAAAAATTGCAACCAAATAAAAATATCTTTACAATCTGAAAGGATATATAACAATGTTAAAAATAATAGGATTGGATAATTTATAGTGTAATTTTTGTGAATACTACATAAAGGGTGCTTATCTTAACACATTTCGGATGGGCGTTTTTTGAGCCTGCGATGACGGGATTTGATAATTATGTACATATAGTTAAGACTTTAACAAAGAGATTGGTATTTTATTTATTGTTTCGGCATTAACTTTGTGGTAAGACATGTTACAATAATTAAAGAAAACACTTTGTTTTTTACCACTTGAGTTGTAAAAAAGTAACTCAAGTGGTAAAAAACAAAGTGTTTTCTTTAATTATTGTAAGAGATTGGTACATACTATTCATATAAAAATATTAAATATGTAATTCCTTCTTTTCTGACTCTAAAATGAAGCCGGCGCAGAAGGTAAATACCCTTTCCGCCCACAAGCATCAATTGACCAAATGGGTAGAAATACCTCTCTTGTCCTAAGTGTGTTAAGCAATGGAGAAATGGTGATAGTAATTTTTTTTTTTTTTTTTATCTTGAAATACAATAGACACTTAAGATCCATCTACAGGCTACGATCCGTTTCCGATAGTCTGATTTGAGAATGCATGTGATATATGTAACCTACAGATGCCAGAATAAGCCAACCAACTGGCTGTGTTATTCTAAAATTGCACGGATGGCATTGCATTATATATATTTTCTTTTCTTTTTCCATGTTCCCTCCCTAGGTGGAGCATATTACTAAAAAAAGACTTCTCCAAGTCACTGTCACGCGCGATTTCCTTGGCTTCCTCCTAGGTCAGTCCGGCATCTCGGAGTTCCGCTGAGTATAGTTGTCATTGGCCTTCCGGGGCGCCGGAATCCTCAAGGTTGGAAGAAGAGACATGAAAGGTTAATGCTTTCAGGTGGCATTCTAATGACATGTCGTATCCATGTCCACCTTCTCCTCTTCAGGACTTCCAATATGAGGGGCTGTTGGGTTTTTCTCCTCACATCCTTATTCCTGACGAAGTCATACCACTTTACACCCAGCATTCGCCTGAGGCACCTATTTTCAAAACTTGCCAGATTCTTGTTCTGAGCTTTGGTGAGGTGCCACGACTTGCACCCGTACAGCAGCACTGTTAAGATGCAGCCATCCCTTATATTTTACATGCCATAATGTTTTTTTTTCAAAATTAAGTCATAATTTTTATTTCTCTTGAATTTGGTATTTCTTCAATGCATCGGATAGAGAGCTGGCATAGAGTGGAAGAATAATGTATACAGTTTATAGCTTTATACTTAATAACTGATTGAAAATGCGGTGATCGAGTAAATATAAGTTTGATATGGAAAATTAACTATTTAGATTAATTCAGAGAGATTAAATCATAGTTTTGGTATTGTCTCATCCAAAAGATATATCTAACTAAGTAGTTATGGAATTGTCTGATTCAAAAGATATGTATAACTAAGTATTTATGGAATTGTCTCATACAAAATATATGTATAACTAAGTACTTTTAGAAAAGTCCCATTCAAAAGCTATGTATAACTAAGTAGTTTTAGAAAAGTCTCATTCAAAAGCTATGTATAACTAAGTAGTTATGGAATTGTCTCATTCAAAAGAAATGTATACCTAAGTAGTTATGGAATAGTCTCATTCAAAAGATATGTATAACTAAGTATTTATGGAATAGTCTCATTCAAAAGATATGTATAACTAAGTAGTTATGGAATAGTCTCATTAAAAAGATATGTATAACTAAGTATTTATGGAATAGTCTCATTCAAAAGATATGCATAACTAAACAGTTATGGAATTGTCTCATTCAAAATATATGTATAACTAAGTAGTTATGGCATTGTCTGATTCAAAATATATGTATAACTAAACAGTTATGGAATAGTCTCATTCAAAAGTTATAACTAAGTATGTAAATACCTGTCGAGCTTGCCATCTAGCCAAGTACTGGTCTTCGGTCTTTAATTGTTTCGGCTGCCCCATCGTCGGGGGCCATCTATCGGAATCGGAAGCGAGATCTTCAGCTGGCGATTTATTGGAAGTGCTTTGAGCTAATCCTACATCAACATACTTTCTAACAGGAACTTTAACATCACTCGGCACCTCGGCTGGAGAGGCCGACAGTTTAATATCACTAGAATTAGCACTCTCATCGAGAGAAACAACAGATGCTTCACTCTCCACAATGGTTTCTGTAGCGGTTATCACGAGCGGATTGAGACTAAAGTCTTGTTGTTTCAACAAATAATCCCCCAGAATCTCCAAATTCTCTTCAGCTTTTGAAGCGATCTCAGTACCTTCAACATTTATACTGTCAATAATTTCGGAGTTGACAATAGGCGTGGCCGCAATTTGAGGGACGTTTTCTTGAACGTTATTATCGGAAACTTCTTCTTGGTCTTTTAAATGATATCTGCCTTTGACTTGCCAAGCAAACTTTGCCTTTTTCAAAGGACGCTCGGGATCGGACATTTTGTCGATGTTAGGCTTTCGCCTACACGACGATTCACCGATATCACTATTATCCATCACGTTTTGTCACTAAACTATGTGTTGCAGTGATTTGGAATAGAAAAAAAATACACAAAACAAATGTAAACAAATTTCTTTTCATCTGTCAATCAGTGACAGGTACTAATTAATCAACCAAGAATCGTCTTCAATTTACTTAATAACACAGATTTTGCAAGAATCGTGTCCTCTAAATGAGAAAAATAACATTTCGTTGTTTTTCTTTTACTATTGGTAAAGAAATACAAACACTTGCGAATATTTAAAGGATATATATACAAAAACCAATTCTCTTTGTATCGATTCCACCAACTTTTATGAACACTTGACAGTAACAAATTTCTCTTCCTGTTTCAAATTCAGGCTGGAAGCGATATTAATGTGATACCTGAATACAAAAGTTTTATTATTCACTTCAGAAAAGTTATTAATATTAAAATAGATATGTTCCTTTTCTTAAACTGTCTTTAAATTGACGGTAAATTAACCACGCGGGGTCGAGACAATTACTCTGTTTTCCTGGTGTCGGTATAGAAGGAACCTGCAAGTTGGTAACGAAAATATACAATAGATGGCAGGCAGCACGTTTTCATTATTTCTAATTCGTATTTTGCTAAAGTCAGTACAGTATTAATAATATTTGGTTTATGTATTTGATAAGACCAATAAAAAGTTTATAATAATATCACTAGATGTCAATAAATAGTGTCCAAAATAAATTTGTCTGAAAACGCTCATATACGTGGTAGTCTGCTCTTAGGATTATTAATAATAATAAAATTAAAAGTAGGATAACTTATAAAAACGTCATTTTTGTGATTAGGGGAGCTGTACAAAAAACTTTACTACAATTCTTTTTGCATTTTTTACCATTTAATTACATGGGTAAATGCTAGATCTCTGTAAATCATTATTTGAAATATATTATAAATATGTAGCGTTTTTAAAAGTCAAATATTTATTATTGACGTTGTCATTTGTTTCGTGATATTTCGATCCGGTTTGAAAGACGCTTTTTTGGATACGTTTCAGCTCTTCGACACTATCAATTGACGCGTTGGAAGCCGATCAAAGAATTGCCGTAAATTTATATCTGCAGGGACGCAATGTTCTTAGTTGGCCTCGCAAAAATCTTGAACCGGGCCTCGCTTTTGCTAGAAATGGTGCTGATCTCCGATCATCACATCTCTTTACCAACATATCTATAGCAACACAGCTACCATGCTATACAGTACACAGATAGTGACTTTTTTGGTATCAAAAAAGTATGTAATTTTTATACAAAAATAAATGGTCTACCTTCTTACACCCTTTTACTTGACCCAGATTCTCAAGCAGTTAGCATAAAAATGAGACTTAAAATAAAGCATTAATAAAAAACAACAAAAGAACAACAAAAAAAATGAAAAAACCTTCTTAATTTTCATAGATAAATGTATTTAAAAAATCTTACTCTTTTCGCGATTTCTGGGGTTTGTATAAAAGCATTGTTCATATCTGAGTTGGTATTGAGTTGCAGATTTGTAAAGCTTAACCCATCACTTGACTTGAACATGGTATTAATACAAATGGATCTTTTTTATACGAGGAATTGAAAACTTTAAAATGAGCGATGTATTGTGCTACTCAAACCTGGACTTATATGGATAAATAATACAAACACCCGTTTTTTTTTAGATAAACTAAAAAACTAACTAACCATCACGCCGCTTCCCCGCAGGGGTAGGCAGAGAGAATAGAGCGCCATACCACTCTGTCCTTGCAAACATTCTTCGCCTCTTCCACGTTCATGCATCTCCTCATACATACCCGCCGATTGTTACGACTTTTACGATTTTTTAGATTTGGCGTTTAATTTTTAAAACTCCATTTAAATTTATACTATAAATGTTAAAATCAAACACTGATATTGAGAGTCTACTAAATTGTATTTTATTGTTTGAAATTGTCATAACAAGGCGAAACAATTGTCACAAACTTATTTTTATGTGTTTTTAACCATAAAATACAATTTAGTAGACTAAAAATCAGTGTTTGATTTTAACAATTAATATGTTAAACAAACATCCGAGTTTGTGTTGATTAGATCAAATTTGATGGAGTCGGGGCGCTTGTGCACTGCACGGAATTTTACTGTCCGGCAGTCCGGTTTTTTCAAATAAACGACAGTTTAGCGTGATCGAGTTCACGCGCACTGTGATCGCGCACTGATCGAGCGCACCGAAAAAAACGATGATTGGTTTGTGAACTTATCCGGAGAAAGACGGACAAGTGCACAAACCAATCTTTCGTTTTTTCATGCTAACTGGACTGCTGGACAGTAAAATTCCGTGTAGTGCACAAGCGCTCTTAAGGATACTACTTGAAAAACCCGGCTCGTGTGAAAGTATCACTACAGTGATTTTCATAACCCGGATTTTCCCAACCGACGAGGTGGACAGATAATGCGGTGGCAGCCGACAGTTTGAGAAGCCGTGACCTATAGGCATAATACCACATTATGTAGGTTCGCTGCTCTCGTAAGCAGTACATACTGCGCAGGTTAATTTGCAATTCTGTCCGCGATTTCTTTTCGCAATCACAACCTTGCGTGATCGTTGCGGGTTCCCTCTCAGTTACGACATTCAGAACTATTACATGACAGAGACACAAGTAGTACTATCGGGTCTATTCTTTAATGCGCGTATTCACAATTGAATTTAAAATTTGACCTTGTGAAAGAGATTAGGTGGATCCCTACTCTTTTTATCATACTCCGTCATCTAGTTATTCCTCAAATATCCTCAAATCATCACATTATCATCACTCTAAGCCCATGTGTTAAAAATCCTAGTCTAATGCAGTCGGCTTCTTTCAACATAACAATATTTTAATGATTTTCATATCTACAACATTTTGAGTGTGTCTAAATACTTGTTCACAAATCTGGATTATCTCCAACTATAGGAGTTATTTTTATATTATTTTTCGACATCTCAACATGATGAAGAAGAATGTTGAAGTCTGGGCATTTACGGGGCTTCATCAATTCTACCCATGATTGACAACCACACTACTTAAATTCTTGAAAGTTCTAGATATTTTCTTTTTTGATGATTTGACAATTCAATATTTACGTCTGTTCATACTTGACTAGATATTTTTTTTTTAAATTTGTGTTAATTGTCAATGTGTTTAGTTGCAAAATCGTTTTAATTTTTATTAACTGTATTGTTTTGATAGCAGTGGGATGATTTTTCAATTAATATTTACTTACCAAATCTTTTCTAAGAATTTCAGAGATGAGGACATTAAGATGCATAACCGGAAACACGTTAAGAGACCTAATAAGGAATACGGAAATTCGGAGAATGTGTAGTATGGAGGATATAGCCTAATAGGGATGTATTAATTCGAATTGCTCTTCTAGAAAACCTAGACGGAAGAAGACCACCTGGAAGACCTCTAAAGCGATGGCGTGACAGCTGGCAGTACACATCACAAGAGACAGATGACGGAACAGACAGATCCAAGGATATATAAGAAGGAAGAAGAAAAAAAATTACGATCATAACATTAAAAAATATTATTTTGCAATCTCAATACATCTAGCATTGACAGCCAACATAAATAAAGACAGATACAGCTGACTATAGAATAACAGGATGCGGTTGCTTTGGAAAGAATAAAGTCATGTCAAAAATCAGTTTTTAAGGCCCAGTATTCATTATGTCGCGACTTAATTTTCTCTAAATCCTGGTAACATTTTACGGAATTGATTTTTATCTCAAACCTCCGTTTTCGCATTGAAAAAATAAGTTTTTCTTTGAAATAACTATATGGTTCAGAAAAGAAAAGAGTTATTGTAAGATAAGGGGTTAAAAATATATAAAAATATATTTTCTATATTTTCCAAAAATCAAAAAAAAACAATACAGTTAATAGTTATGTACATTATTTAAAAAAGTCGGGCGTGAACAGACATGTGATCTCTCTGATGGTCTCCGGTGGATTGAATTCTGTGCTAGCGAATATCCCCTAAAACGCGATTCGAGAATACGATCATAAAAAGGTGGTAAACGATTTTTATATTATTACATAACGAGAATTATTCTTAACCTTTTCATGTCACTCATCGTCGATTTATTATCGTGGCACCAATTTTCGCAACTTTTGGCATTCGTATCGTGTGTGTTTGACATTTTCCAATACTAAAACGATATTTTTTAATATAATATTTGTCAGGAATATAAAAATAATAAAACAATAATAATATACGCCTTTTCAAAGTGACAGTTTATCAAAAATTCTACTTATTGTCAGATACAGAGACAGTAATTTATTAATAAGATTTTGATTGTGTCCAAATACTTTCTCAGAAATCTGCATTATCTCTAATGAGGAGTTATTTTTTTGAATATATACTCGAGGATTCGGACCTCATATACATATGAAAGAGTTTCTGCTTAATAAAAGCTTCCCTCAACCCACCATAGATGTCCTTAGTGAAGTCTCGCACACTGTGTTTCGTGTTTGATCCATATATCTAGATGTTTCAAGAATTTAAGTAGTGTAGTTGTCGGTAGTGCTTAATTAAAAACAAATGTATTAAGGAATTAGATTTTTTCAAAAATATATGTTGTAAAAATTTTTTTTTTTTTTTTAGCTCCTTATCTTTCAATTGTTATTTTTTTCAAATCCATAAATATTTTTCGAAGAAAAACCAAAATTTTCAATACAAAACACTATTTTATGTAAAAAAATATTCACAAAATTTTGAGTGTGTCCAAATACTTGTTCGTAAGATCTGGGTTATCTCCAATTGCAGGAGTTATTTTCATATTATTTTTCGACATCTCATCAAAGACGAATAATAATAAATTTAATTTAAAGAATAAAGTCTGGGCATTTACGGTAGTCAGCCCCGTAATTGCCCAGACTTCCATATTCTTCTTCATCTTTGATTAGATGTTAAAAAAATAATAAAAAAATATTCAACTACATGAAATGTTGCAAACATACAATAGTGCAAAAGTAACTTCATAATTTAAATTTATTATTAGATTGAAACCAATATTTTTAGCTTTTCCACTTTTTTATTTGACCAGCTGGTCAAATAAAAAAGTGGAAAAGCTAAAAATATTGGTTTTAATCTAATAATAAATTAAAAATGCAATTCCATCACGACGTGTCAGTGGATAATATAAATCATAATTTAAACGCAGTGTTATCTTGATCGATAACATATGAAGTAAAGGTGATCAGCACACCACTTCAGGTACCAGTTCAGGGTTACCTGTTCAAATGTTACCCGAGTTTTAAGAAAATTAAGTTGGGATTTATCATATATTGGACCTTTATGTCAATCCTGTAAACGCTGATAGTTGTTTGGTTGATAGCCATGAGAATAAAAACAAATCTTTATACTATTTTGGATACTGCCTTTGGAGAACGTATGATTTCGCGTTAAGAAAAGACTTTTGTGCGTGATCGTAAACCATCATTTTCCATGTTTTATTCCTATGGACCTATGTATGAGTACGTACTTATAATGTATTGGTTACTTGTGGGCATTAAACTGAGAATTAATATGTTTACCTACAACGGGCACAAGGACAAATAGATAAATATGATTGGATACTTGAATGTTGCATTTCATTAAAGGCGACTGACTGCAAGAACATATCTTAGAAAAGTGCTCGATCATTTGCTTCAAGGATAGTCAATTAATTAAATTAGTAAATGAGTCCATAATTCAAAGGTATATTAATTTGTTATTCACCTAAAACAAAATGCAATTTACTTTAGAAACAGGACGTCGCGACGTCTAGGCGTCGATTCTTAACGCTATAACTATGTACATATGTATATAGTAATGACAAATTAACTTTGATTTTGAATTATTTTCCAACTACTTTGGCATTTTAAATCCAGTTGTCGTTCAGTATGGTATATTTAAGAAAATAATTTTACCGTTAAAAAAAGGGTAATGCTTTTTACCGAATAAAAGTAAGGTCAATTTATCTACATAACGTAGATAATATGTTTGTAATTGATGGTCAGACACAGATACATAACTGTAGGTACACACATCGCTCACTCCTTTCAACAATGTCATATTACTTATATCAAAAAACTTGATTTTTCAGTAAATCGTTTTTAAAGTTTAAAAATATAAAAAATGCATTCAAAATAAATATCAAGCCACTCATTAAATATGTGTAACAGATCTTTTTAGGTAGAACCTGAATGTTTTATCTCCATTTGAAAAATATTTAGTATATTTAAAAAAAAAAATTAAGCAATACCGTTTCTTCAAAATGTAAAAACAATACTTTCTGCCCTGTAGCGGGTAAATATAAAGTTAAAAATATGCCGCTTTTGTTAAGATATAGTACATTTTCTGGGCATCCCGAAAACATGCACAACTGAAAATGATTCAGATTCAGACGATTCTTGATTTATGACGTTGTTGTAAGGAGTGAGCGACATATAGGGTAAAGAGTAAGCATATGTACAGGCTCAAGTATAGGTCCATGTACAGACAGAAGTAAAGATCCAAGTGCAGACGCAACTATATGCATACGTGCAGACACAAGTATAGGTACAAATGCAGATACAACTGCAGGCACAAGAGCAAGCTTAAGTACAGACATAGGTAAAGATCCAAGTGCAGACATAAGTACAGGCAAAAGTGCAGATTCAAGTATAGGTATAATTGCAGACATAAGTATAGACACAAGAGCAGGCTTAAATACAGACACAAGTATAGACCCAAGTGCAGACACAAGTATAGACATAAAAGCAGGCTCAAGTACAGACACAAATTATGAAGGGACATCTACACCCATAAGTACATAAAATCCCAAATACAAATACAATACAAAAAGTAACTACAAATATCATTTTCCCATATGCATTTACATACTATAAGTAGTATTATGTCATGGGTGAACCTTGTTATGCATACATGGATAAAAATAGTAATTTAAGATTTGTTCTTGCATTATGCATCATGTAATAATAATTAATAATATATCGTAGTATGAACATTATTATGGACCTCACCTTCGAATAAGAGTATTCTTAGCCATAAAAGTTTGCGTGATGTCAATGATATTCATTGTTAAAGAAACAATAAGGTACCTATATGAATTAACATGTATGTCTTCGACTTAATTTACAAATATGTGTTGAAGAAATGAGTGATTTGAATCATTTTAGAAAAACTAGCCATGGTCGTTTTATCACTTTTTATATCATATTATTTTTTGACAACGACAAAAAAGGTCGGCAACAAATTAAACCTACAGCTTTAAGGAATGAAGCAGTGACCTAGTAAATCAGAAAACTAGTGAATCAATGGGCCAGTGTCCGAATTAATAAAAGATTTGTTCATCAAATCGAAACGTCTCAGTTATACGAACGGATCTACGTTCATAAATAAGACTCAGACAGACATAAATGAATGTTTTTTAAAAATCATTTAGGTCCACTGATTCACGAGAAACGTGTAGAAGATTTGTTCATTAGATCGTATCAACGGCTCGGCATAGACTTATAGACGAACGGATCGGCGTTCGTTAGTGAGATTCACTCAAATTTAAGATCAGTGTTTTTGAACGGGTCATTTAGATTCACTAGACACGTGTAGAAGATTTGTTCATTAGATCGGATCGATGGCTCGGTATAGACTTATAGACAGTATAAATATATACCTCGATTGAAAATGTTCATAAAATTGTACGAGTATTTTTCTTTTTTCGAATAAATTGTATTTGGAATTGCAATGAATTCAAACAGATTCATGAGTTTTTTTATTCATTTAACAAGAGCGAAGAATGTTTTTCAGCGATCTAAAGACATTATTCAGAATTTGCCTTGGATATCTGTCTATCCCATTGAAAAGGAATAGGGGGAGAGGGAGAATGGGTACTGCTGAAGAAAATGGCCTTTTAAATTCTGAAACAGCACAATTACTTTTTTAACTAATTTCCAAATGGAATTCTATCCCAATGGGATTTGTTCGAGATACTCGCTTTCAATGTACTGTCGAGTGTCACGCGCGTTCCGTCACTATATCGTATGGATTATTCAAACATTGATTTAGGTATATGTTAACTAAAGGTCAATAACAATCAATTCTTTTCACTTCAATCAGTAGGTACTTGCTGTGGAAAATCAAATAATTCAGCAGGAAATGGAGTTCAAGTATCTGGGAGTTGCAATACCAGCCACCAGCCTTTATGATGAGGTTTAAGTTTTGTACTAACATTTCTCGGTGAAACTGCATTTTAAATAATAAAATAACAACTATGCTACAATGATTAAAGAAAACACTTGTTTTTTACCACTTGAGTTAACTCAAGTGGTAAAAAACAAGTGTTTTCTTTAATCATTGTAACATGTCTTACCACAAAGTTAATGCCGAAACAATAAATAAAATAATAACTAAGTATGTTGTTTTTTCCACATCAATTCATGAGGAAAAAACTACATACTTGGTTGTTATTTTATTATATCTATGATGAGACTCTAAGACAGGTGAATTTAGCAGGCTGTAATATCTCGATGAATAAGCGCATAAATGTTGAAAGCAAAGTAAAAATGTACCCGACATGTGTACGAACGATTGCCATATAGGTTAGAGACCAGAAGGCATATATCGTTTTAAATCTACTACTACTACTACTACCATCACGCTGTTTCCCCGCAGGGGTAGGCAGAAAGGATGGAACGCCACACTCTTCTGTCCTGACATACACTCCTCGCCTCATTCACATCGATACATCTAGTCATACATGCCCTCCAATTACGCAGACTTTTGACACCACCAGATTTTAGGTTCTGATTATCTGATCGTGCCAAGTTTTTTTCGGTCGTCCTCGTTCTGTTCGCCACATATATTTTCTTAGTGATTCTTTCGTTATCCATTCGCTCCACATGTCTCTTATTATTTTTGAAATAAGAGTACGATCATCCATTTATACATTTATCGAACATATATTGTACATGAAAAATAACCGCTGAAATTCTGATTTCGATCGATATTAGAAGATGCGTTTGCAAGTATTTCGTTATTCGTCGCAATTAAAAAGTAGTAAAACTGCTTAAAAAATTATTTATATTAAATATATTTATTTATAATCGTATTATAACATATACATAATTTCGGCAGCCTAAAGGCTTCGTTTCGTTAACGATAGAAAATAATCCCTTAAGAGCCATTATTTCAGTCCCCATTCAAAACAAAGCATCCAACTTTTTTCGTTATTTATGGGAATTTTTAACATATTTACGATTTTATCTCTCGCTTTTTGCGGTAGAGGTATTTGGGGTTATCTCCTGTAAATTCCTTAGCGCATAGACAATACATAAAATTACCTGCTTTTACGTAGAATACGGTGAAACCATTTCCAAACAAAAGGAGTTCATAATATAAACAGACATTTCCTCAAACCCATTACCCATATTAACATAATAAACTGAATATATTGGATGACTACTACAGAATTGAATTTGTAACTTATCATATTTTACTAACCCTATTATTTAAAAAAAAAGTTAATTAACTTATGTACAACTTCTTGCTAGATATGGGCAACATAATTAAGTAATGACTTCTTTGAAATAAGTGGTTTATGAATTCGGTTTTTAGATTCGATTATGTAGTCTATTATGCTAATCAGTATACAAATTTAGTACTTCTAGCTCCTTTTTTCAATTAAAAATTTTCTTCGTAAACACCACTATTTCTCTTGATAATTTGAAATTTTTTTCTGAAACTAAATATAAATCGAAAAAAATAAGGAATACTATTCCAATCGGGTTATCGAGAATGTAACCATTACCTATCAGTCACATCTCTACTTCTCTTTATAAATATTGGCGTGGTTATTGCCATAGAGCAATATCTTCCCACCAACCACAAATACACTAATGTAAGTGATGTTTTGAACCTTATACAGCTGTTTGAATGTAGTGGACAGATAGTGTTGTATTCTTCATCTTCAAACCCTTATTCGCAACTGATGGTGCATAGGGCACTGCATCATATGAACGCAGTATAATCTTGATAATAAATACATTAATAAAATGTTATCAGCCCTCCGCTTCAGGGAAATATTGAATAAATATCAGAGTAATTTTTTTTTTTTTTTTGACCCTGGGAATCGAACCCGGGACCTCCAGTACGGAAGCCGAGCGTGCTGACCATTACACTATGGAGGCGGACATACTCAAGAGGTTAAATTAAAACATTAAGTATGAATAAATAAATAATTACACTACTGTAAATTGATTGTATGGGTGATCACTGTCCATTTTCATAAAGCACAAATTACTTTACCAACTATCTTTGGAAGGCAAGTATTATTCCTTTCATCCAAAAACGGCTGGCTATAATATGTACCTATAATTTTAATGTGAATGTGTAATTTAGTCCGTTGTCGCACGATAAAAAAAATGTTGACGTGTTCGTAGTAGATATTACGCATTTAATCGAAAGTGGATTCAAGGTGGCGCCATAAAAAAATCTGAAGGGGTCAATGCACTGTATGCAACTGCAGGAATATTTCGTAATGCAACTATTCGATGACAAACCAGTTAATGGAACCTATACCCATTTTTAAAGGTGTTACGTCACAATACAAGCTCAATTAATAAACTGACTTCATATGTTGCATTTTAAGTTGCTAAATTGACAATAAATTGACTTGATATATGTATGTATAATAATACTTATTCCACATTAAGGGTGTACTCGCACGTTTGTTCGCACACATTAAAAAAATATTCAAATTGTAATTTTTTTTTTTAAGAATATACATATAAATACTTATAAAAATATTTTTGTAATTTTTTTAACTCCTTACCTTTCAATAACTCTTTTTTTTGAAAACCAAATTTTTATTTCAAAGAAAAACTTATACATATTTTCGCGTTTGTTCGCACACATTAAAAAAATATTCAAATTGTAATTTTTTTTTTAAGAATATACATATACTTATAAAAATATTTTTGTAATTTTTTTAACTCCTTACCTTTCAATACCTCTTTTTTTAAAACCAAATTTTTATTTCAAAGATAAACTTATACATATTTTCAATACAAAAACGGTGTTTTAAGCAAATCATTCAATTACGTTAAATGTTACCTGGGTTCAAAACAAATAAAGTGGATTTATATATATATAGAAAATACTATAAAGTTGTAATTTTATTATAGAAAATTAAGTTATCGAATATCTCGCCTCAAGTATTCACCCTTAAATCTTAAATAATATTCAACCTTGCTTTTATCATCATCACTTATCGCAAAAATGTGTACTAAATCTAACATTTTGAATTATGCACATATGTAAGTACAAATAGGGGAGGGAGAATATATTTTTTATATAATTTTTCTAAGACAAACGTCTCGTTTGATGTAGATACAATAAAACCACGTAGGAATATGATATCAGTATCATCCATTTATCGTTCTGGATGTTACGAGATGTGACAGTAATTCGAGGTAGTTGCGATTCTCTCCATCACAGCTGCGGTACATTGCGGTAACATGGCGAGCGCCGACGTAAAATGAAAGTGTTCTGAGAGATTACCAATAGCACTTAAGTGTAGTTTTTCTATTAAAGTTTTTAATTCCGGCTGATACATTAACAAACTTTAAGAGACTTCCTGGCACTTCCGCACCTGAGGATAACCTAATCAGTATACTAAATGTAGAGAGTGCTTAGTGTAGATAACTTAGAGAAGTGGTCCCCAACCCTCGGCTGTGGATCAAATGGTACCGGGCCGTCCAAGGCGTGGTTTGCGTCACCTGTTTTTGTTAAAATAGCAACATTTTGAGTGTGTTCTAATACTTGTTCAACAAGTATTTGGACACACTGAAAATATCGTAACTAAATAACTGGTTAAATATTAAAATGAAAAGGATATTTCCTACGACATAATCTTAAATAAAGCGAAAGAAGAAAATGAAGATATTTTCTAGCGTTTGTCTCAATAAAACAATACCAAAGTATGGCGTGTTAGCAGTACGTGGTATTAAATAAGCGATGTAAGAGTTACACACTTTCTTTACATACGGTTTAAGAAAGCGACCCCTATACTGACTAAAATAAAAGACAATTGAAAAAACAAACAAAAAAATAACTACGGTTGACAAACGCGACATTATGTATGGTCTGCTGACTTTATTGGTCCATACGTTCGTGTATAGTCTATAACAACGGCTCTCAAAATGTGCTGCGCGGAGTTCTGGGTCTCCGCAAGGTCATTGCGAGGGCTCCGTCGCGACAAACAACATAATGAATGCTACGATCAAAAACTGCAACCTAAACAATTTAGCTTGTATTATACTCGTCCACACACTCACACACACACGCACACACACGCACGCACACACACACACACACACAAACACACAGGCTCTGACAGATCTTCCACTGTTCCCATGGACATACTCCTGTGCAACATAATTTTCAGCATATGCACAAACAAAGACAAAATACTATACAAGCATGAATGATTTACTGATGTATGTTTCAACTTTCAACTCTCTTCTACTAATTTAACGCCTGACATTAACAGTTGTTCAACAATATATATTTATAAATATATAAATATATATATATATATATATATATATATATATATATATATATATATATATATATATATATATATATATATATTATATATATATATATATAGCGGGAAAAGAAGCAGAGGAAGACCGAGAAAAACATGGCACGATCAGGTATGCCAAATACTTGAAAGTGGTCAGGTTAGGAGTCGTAACAATCGGCGGGTATGTATGAGGAGATGCATGAACGTGGAAGAGGCGAAGAATGTTTGCAAGGACAGAGTGGTGTGGCGCTCTATTCTCTCTGCCTACCCCTGCGGGGAAGCGGCGTGATGGTTAGTTAGTTAGTTAGTTAGTTATATATATATATATATATATATATATATATATATATATATATATATATATATATATATATATATATATATATATATATATATATATATATATATATATATATATATATATATATATATATATATATATATATATATATATATATATATATATATATATATATATATATACAGTAGAATCAATGCAGTGTTGTTTTGTGTATTGTTTTCCATACTATTGTAGGAGTCAGTAATGTATATTACGAGTATACCTCTTTTTATATGATTTTCATTCGTTATAAAAGTTTGAGAGCCTCTGGTCCATTATAACTAACAGCCGTAATAAATAATACAATAAAAATATATTACGCATTTGTTTGATTTCTCAAAAGAACTTAACAAAAGGATTTAGTGACTCATAAATATTACGAACTGGGTTGTTCTTAGAAATGCACTTATGTGTAAGGTCGCCTTTATTAACTATCAAATTGTAATATGATAATGTTATTTGTTGTATAAGTTATAACATAATTCATTATGCAAGTAAACGTGGCTGGTGACAAAGTAAGAATTGGGACACCTGACTCCAAAGCCGTTTTCACCATTGATACTTAAAACCATAAACTTTACTCTTCGGATTTTTAATGTTGCTGTTGTAAAAAGTGCGATAACTTCAAATAAAGTAGTTCTGAGATAATGGATGTAATTTAAAGCCAAACTATAAACCAATAATAAAACTCAGTTACATTCCGGAGGCGTATAAAACCAGTCGTCAGGTCACGCCCATTTTTTTTTTGGAATACATGTTGATTTTTTTTTGTTTTCTAAAATATGAATTGAAAAAATATTTTTATAACTCCTCACCCTTCAATAACGCTTTTATTTTCAAAATCATATATTTCTTTCGAAGAAAAACTAATTTTTTCAATACGAAAACGTTGTTTAAAAAAAAACAAACAATGACGTCAAATTTACCTGGGCTTAAAGAAAATTAAGTTGCTATTTAACGAATACTAGGACTTGCAGTACTAGGCCTTACCTATATGTATAGTGCCAGCTCGCTAATCCAATATTTCGCAGTTCTGATGACGACGAGCAGCTCATGTCGGCTTCAAAAATTCCACCTTCTAAGGCCGTTAAAGCTAGCCATCAACGAGGCTGAAGAATACTGAGGAATTGATGGTTGTGAGACGAATGCATGATAAACCCTTGAACTAGTTATTTTAAGTTTTTTTTCTTAACCCTTTGTGTTCTAGTAGTTCTACAGTGGGACCACCGATTAAAAAATAAAATTCTTGCATATTGGTAAGAATCGGATGGAACCACCCTAGTTAATATACTATTAGTGACATCTGTGTTTAAATAAAAAATAGTTGTAACAATAAACATGACATGTCGTCAATATTTCGACAAGTCAAATCCTGCAAGTAGTGTGTGAGTTTAGAAGGGGAAACAAATTAAAATATTTACACGTGTTTGTTATAATGGGAGGTATTTTTTTACAAATAAGTATTTATATATTTATATTAGTTTTAAATATATGTAATAAAATACCTGGGTACCTACCTATACATTTTATTAAGTACTTACAAATAGTACCTACATAAAACAGTTCTACCACCAGATGTCGCATGCGTCGCACAGAATAAAACAAAAGACATCCGATAGAAAAAATATAATATTCAGAACTGTCAGAATCAGATAGATAGATAGAAAAAATATTATAAAGATAAATTAATAATAAACTTTAATTACAAAGCAACACACATATATATATATATATATATATATATATATATATATATATATATATATATATATATATATATATATATACATATATATATATATATATATATATATGTATATATATATATATATATGTTGCATTTATTTGAAAATAATCGTAATTGTAATAAAAATAATTAACTAAGTTAAAGTTACAAAGTATTTTGAAAAATAAATATTAAAAAAGAAAACATGTTTTTTTTGTGGAGCATGTAAAAACATTACCGGTAGCTATACAGTATCTACTCAATGAATTAGGGCCACGCAGAATTTCGCGCAATTTCTCAATTCAAACAGGAATAACTCAGAGAAAACCTTGAATAAAACAACATTGAATTTTATTTACACATGAACACTTTATTACGCTTAAATTATGCATATATTTTCATATAAATATAGTTAGTATTTAGTATTTCCACCTTTGGCAGAAATAACTGCCTCAATTCTTTTTGGCATACTTAAAATGCACTGTTTTATCATGTTTTTTATTTCTTCGTCTTCTGACCAAATTTTTTGAACATTTTTTTTAGACAGTCTACTGTCGGATTTGGAAATGAGTATACCTTATTTTTTAACATGCTCCATACGTTTTCTATAGGATTAAGGTCCGGAGAATTTCCAGGCCAGGGGAGCAAAGGCAGATTTTTGTTAGACAAAAATTTTATTATTGATTTAGCCCGGTGGCAAGGTGCCCCATCCTGCATGAAGGTGTATGGACCTTCTATTGGGTCGAGTGTATGGTAGAAGGGCAATAAAATTCGTTCGAGGACCTGCTTATAGGAATTTTGGTTCATTGTTCCTTCCACGAAAAACAACGGTCCAGGTAAATTGTTAATAATACATGACCATATCATTGTTGCCGGGGGTTGTTTGATAACTTTTACCACACAGGCCTCATTGTAACGTTCCATTGATGTTCTCCTGACGAATTGACGGCTCTCTGTCACGGCTTCTAACCGGCACTCATCACTAAAGATGACCTGAAAAATAATGAAAATTTAAGTTTAATTCAAATATATAAGTTTATTTACTAAAATGATATGTTGAAAATTCAATTTAAATAAATACCTTTTTCCAATCATCAACCGAGTAATTTCGATGTAGCCTGGCCCATTTTAATCGATCCGCTTTCATTCGTGGTGTCAATTTTGGTACTTTTACAGGGCGCCTGCATTTCAGATTTACTTCGTAAAGACGTCGCCTCAGTGTTGATACCGATATATTTATACCCTCTTCTTCCAATTTTATTTTTAATGTTTTTGCTGATGCACTACGGTTTTCTAAGGCACTTTGAACGATTTTTCAATCAGTCCTCGGTGTTGTTTTTCTAATCCTACGACAGTTCTTTCGCCGATTGCTGGTGGCGGGTGACTGATTTTTTATTGATTTTGAAATTATGTCCACTGTTTGACGAGAAACGTTTTCTTTTTTTGAAATTTCTCTATTAGATAGTATTTCTAATTTCAGTAGCACTATAACACTAGACTTTTTTTCCTCAGAAATGTCTTTACTTTTTCCCATTTTGTCCTTTTCAAAAAAAAACACTTGTGTTTACAAAAAATTTTTATACTTTATGAACTAAAATTAAAAATTAAGTTTTTTTCACAAGACACGATAACTATATAACCTCTCTGAACAAAACAACAACCAGAACTCAAGAAACTTCACTAATAAATGAGATAGGACTATTATTTTAACTTTCAACTATCTGTCTACCTGTGCTAATTAGGGACCTTTCTCAGAAAAAGGGTTTGAAATTTTGTAAAGGCTTAAATAATCCAGGTATATTTTACATATTATTGAAGGTAATATACATGATATTAGATGTCAATAGAAAACTTAAAGTATTTATGTAAAATAAATATAATAATCCAAAAGATTTCAGAGTATTCAAAAAAATAATGGGTGGCCCTAATTCATTGAGTAGATACTGTAACAGCATCAGTGTTATATTATTTTTCTACGGTATATAGTTGAAATAAAACAGTCTAACATGCTCAACGTATGTAATAGTAAGCTTACAGTAATTTCCCCGTATCCATTTTATAATTTTTTTCCTTTTTTTTTTTAAATAAGGCATTCACCCAACTTTTTTCCTAGTATCTCTAATTTAGTTGCCTTACAGCATGGGTCGGCAACCTTTTGTTGTAAAAGGGCCAAATATTTTTCATGGGGATCAGTGCGGGCCGCACTTGAAGTAGGTATGCATACAATATTTATGTACAAATATTTTAGTTTTAAAAATAAAACGCTAACGCTAAAACGTATTTAATAAAATCAATGAGATTCCCTTCGCTCCCTTTCTCGCTTCCTTTCACTCGATTGTGTATAATATCGTCCGTCATGTGCGTTACGGCGAGAATCTGGCAGGCCGCATCAAGATGTCTCGCGGGCCGCATGCGGCCCGCGGGCCGCAGGTTGCCGACCCATGCCTTACAGCATGTACCTGCTTAATTATCAACGGTCTCCTTAGTATTTTTTTAAACATTATAAACCTTACCTGTACATTTACTCCTAACTACTCCTTATACTCTGGTAAACAAGTTGGACAAGTTATTTAATCCCGAAATAATGACTACACTACGTACGTACAAGTTATTATTAATGTGATGTAACCATGTATGTTATGTTGGTACACGAATATTACACAATTGTGTACATTATATTTTGGCTCATTATATTAGTCACGTATTTACTTAAATATTTTAAAAGTTTGATTAAAAAAAATATCTACATTTAAAAATGATGAGTTAGACGGATCGTTACCTCCAGTATTTTTCAAACCTTAGAAATAGGTTTGAAGGCAGTTATTTTTTACTCTAGGAAGTATATTATTTTATATGTCGTTGTTTAATTGTATTTTGGTATAAGAACGACTGTCAATTATCTTAAAATATAAATCATTCTTGGTATTTTTTCTTACTAGCTGTACCCAGCCATGCGTTGCGGAATTTAATACAAACTAATATCACACTAAAATTCAAATTACACATTATCACCCTAGGAAAGTTCGTGTATGGAGAGAATTATGTTATTTAAACCTCCCTGGTCTGGGTTTCCATATGTTTAAGCTACAAAGTGTAGATAACTCTTACTTTAAGTCTAGCCGGTAAAAAAACAAATATCCTCTTAAATTTTCAACGTCACAAGGACCCAATTTTAAAATTTAGAATTAGCTTCACATACTGTGTTTGAGAATGATGCGGAATGCATCAAAACACGTCTCACAGTAGATTTTAAGAAAAAGTGGTATTTACTGAGTTATTTTTTAAATAAAAAATCCATTAAATATATTACTTTTTCGGTAACCTTAACTTTCTGATGATACTGATCGACAACCGGTCTCAAAATGCCGAAATCATTAGAAATAAAGGTAAAAAAAAACAAAAGAGTCAAGTTAAAGCTATCTTAACTACGTTGTTAAAACGCTTATTTCTGTATAAAATCCTAGTCTTGAGTATCAATATCAATATGAAATGTCGTCTTATATAAGTGGTTTATTTTTATATTAAAATCTTTATCTTATTCCACAAAGTTAATGCCAAATCAATAAATAACATAGTGTTATCATATGTTACAAAACATCACATAACTACAGAATCCATTATGACCGTTAAAGTAAATAGAAAATATCTTATCTAAGAAACGATTGTCAATTTGTTTTCGGCGAACATTATTGAAATTGCAACTTCCGGCCATAGTTTAAAATGACTCAATTGCATTAGAAATCGCGGTAAGACGCCGGGTTTCCTAAAACCGAACGAAGAAAGTGGAAGAAATAAACACTCGAACCATCGGCTGCCTTCCGGCAAGAACTAGTAACGAATTCACCTCTGTTTTTATTGGATATTACGAAAGCCGAAGACAACATTCAGTTTTAACTCAACAGCCGACCGTTGCGGTCGCCGTCATCAGACAAGTCTCTCGACAACCAACGAGCCATCGTCAGTCGAAACAACAAGATAAAAGCTGTCAGATTTGTTCAAATGACTAATGACAAATTTACATTTTGTTGAATAACAAATTAGTCTAAAATTGTACATAAATTAAATCATTAACAGTTTATTGAGAGACTGCATCGGTAGTACGCGAGAGATAAATTAAATAAGTGGACATATTTTGAAGACTACTATCCCAATTGTATCCTCGTTGAGTGAAATTGGTACTAAGTGCGTGTTCTAGTTTTATCTTGTAATTTGATTTGTTGTGACGTACTCGTACTATTTGAGAGGCCCTGATTTTGCGGAAGGCGCCCTTAACGTGTGACACTCAAAAGTTTTCAGGTTAACCTGAAAAAGTATCAAAATGAAGGTAAATATAAATTTTATAATTCCTAGTTTATTATTCATTTAAAGAAATGACCTAGTAAGCAAATCATATCAGTTAAAGAATTTTACTTTTATGTAGGTAAAATTAAGATTTTTTCAAATTTATTATTACTATTTGACGGAGCTTACATTCAAATTTTAATTCCAAACAATATTTATTTTTTCTACTGAAATTTCTATTAATATTATAATTATCCGTATATATATATATATATATATATATATATATATATATATATATATATATATATATATATATATATATATATATATATATATATATATATATATATATATATATATTTATATATATATTTATATATATATTTATATATATATTTATATATATATATATATATATACATATATATATATATATATATACATATATATATATATATACATATATATATATATATATATATATATATATATATATATATATATATATATATATATATATATATATATATATATATATATATATATATATATATATATATATATATATAATATTTCTGCTGTTATCTTGCACTATAAAATTGATTTATCGAATTTAAATTGAATTGACATTAATAATAAAGATATTTAATAAACATCATATTTATTATTACTATTTAATATTATGATCTTAGATTTTTTCCTTTTTTTAAAATATACATTATTTTTTAAATTTTATTTTTAAGCCTCCACTCGTTTACGAGTGATTTAAAACATACTAAGTTGTCATTATTTCTTCAACAACAACATAGTTTATTGAATTACTGTATCCTCTATTTTTGTATTCATATATAGCATGTAAGTATTTCGGTTTTATTCAGGTTATGCCTAAAGAGCTGAAATATGTAATTTACCATGTAATAAAAAATAAAAAAAAAAACAATTATCAGCATTTAATCTAAGTATTTTGGGTAAAACACGAGTAGATTGAGTCAGAGCGCTTGTGCACTACCCGAAATTTCACCGTCCGGCAGTCCTTTTTTTTTTTTTTTTAATAAAAGCGAGTACGACAGACCAGCGTGATCGAATTTACGCGCACCGTGATCACGCACCGATCAAGCGCGCCGATCCGAAGAAAGACGGCCAAAAGCACAAGTCAATCCAAGCCAATCATCCGTTTTATCATGCTAACCGGACAGTAAAATTCCCTGTAGTGCACAAGCGCCGTAAGTTATACTCAGGCCGATACTGAATAAATTCAACCGAGGATTTCTGACGATAAAAAAATAATCCAAATAATATTGTATCGAAACAGCAATTTAAAATTCTCCTTTTCATGAAAGTCTTTGAGAATGCGTTTTTAGAAAATAATTCAGGAGATTTTTTCATAGACTTACTATCCCCATTGATGAAGATTTTTCGATATAGACGTGAAACACGGTGTATATTCAAGCATATCAATGCTTAATATAATATTTATAATACAATAAGGCAGGTATTGAAGGTTGAATGGTTTACGTGAAACGGTCGAAATATTTATAAGCATCCTCAACCTATTCCGAACACCACGTTGTTCCTGGCAGATAAGTCCTGTTGGCCAAAAATAATTATGAACTGACCGTTCATAAATTATTAAGTTATTGATGAGATTTTTCAATTACTTTATATCGGGTTCATAAAATAAATAACTTGGAAAACTATAGCCAATGCCATTAAGGATTAGTTCTTTAGTACCCTCTGTGTATATTGAAGAAATATTATAGATTCGGTGTTGGCGTAGTGTGTACCTACGTACTTCAAATCATATCGTATATAATTAATATTTATTTAATTATTTTTAGTCATGCGTATAATAACAAATAACTAACTAATCATCACGCCGCTTCCCAACAGAGGTCGGCATAGAGAATAGAAGGCCACACTAATCTGTCTTTGCAAAAAAATCTTTTCTTCTATATTCATTCATCTCCTTATACATACCCGCCGATCACTTTCAAGTACATGAAATATTATTTTTGAGCGTGCCTAGTTTTCCTTGGTCTTCCTTTGCTTCTGTTCCCAACCACGTTCGCATCATAAATTTGTTTTACTATTCTTTATACACTCATT
This sequence comes from Brachycentrus maculatus, assembly GCF_059751285.1. Taxonomy (NCBI): domain Eukaryota; kingdom Metazoa; phylum Arthropoda; class Insecta; order Trichoptera; family Brachycentridae; genus Brachycentrus; species Brachycentrus maculatus. The sequence continues at coordinate 759,338 of NW_028280795.1, forward strand.
CGATTCACATGCCGAAACCATCTCAACTCACCTTTCTTAATTTTATAGATAATTTTTTGACATCTCATCAAAGATGAAGAAGAATATGGAAGTCTGGGCATTTACAGGGCTGACGACCGTCATAATGCTCATTGGAATATTTCTCACAACGTTTTTCGGTAGTCATAGACATTGAATTATAAAACCTAATTAAATAACGACTTACTTAAAACAAGTCACTACTCAATTCGGTTTTTTAATTCGATTATTTAATTATATTTATGATATTTAGTACACATATATGATTGCATATTGTTTATTTATTACAAATTATTGTATATTCGTTTTTAAGGCTTAATTATAAGTAAAGATGTATGGTGTTCTATAATTTCTACCTGCTTCTATGGAGAAGTGGCGTGATCGTTTATTTGATTTCGTTATTAAGTATTGAAGTATATTTTTCCCCGTCGTCCATTCTTATGCATTACTTACACTGACTTCTCGATGATTCACAGCAAGCCTGTTTATGTGATATTACGATACCTTGTAAATATTTCGACATAATTGCACTTTACTTCGCTTTCACCTTGTAACTCACTACCTGCTGCTCCGTTTCTTATCTGTAGTGTTAAATATTACTGCATATTTAAATTTATTACAATATCGTATTATCCACTGGACATACACTATGTATTGCAAAAAAATATAAAAAAAAGAATTGTATGAAAATTGATTGTTTAATATATTTTGTTAATATACGACATACGACATATCAAATCTAGATCATGAATCTCTAATTTTTTTTTTTTTTTATACAATTTTATACACACACAACATTTTGAGTGTGTCCAAAAAATTGTTCACAAATCTTAATTATCTCCGCTTTGGAATTACTTTTTACATTTTTTTTGACATCTCAACATAGATAAACGAATATGGAAGTCTGGTCATTTACAGGGCTAACGACTTGTCATAGGCTGGTTAAGTGATCACTTTAAACACGTGTTTTAAATGTTTTTGGCAAAATGTAAGTTTTTCTTACCATCGTAAATTTTACGATATTGAAATACATAAGTCCCGTGGTCTAGGGTAAGAGGACGCATTTGGAGCGTTATGTTTCTAACTTTTTTTCTGTAATCATATCGCTATATTGCTTTAGAATAATGAAATGGAATGAAATATTGGCAGCAATAATGTAGCACACAATAGGTACGTGATAACCTGCCAAAATTATATTGCTGTAAATACGTCTCCTGAAAAGGAGCGATTTGTCACAGACCCCATTTTAGCTGTCAACACTTTACAAATACATATACCTATTCTAAAAAAAAATGTAGACATACGATGGTTTGCCTCTAAGGTATAGTTTTAAGACAAAAATATTTACTCAGAAAACATGTTTTTATTTTATTTTAAGTATATTCAAATCACATATTATGCGGTACTTATCGTTTAAATACTCGTATTGATTTTGTTGAATGAGGTAAATTTTGTATTGCCGAAATAATATTTTCAAGGATAAAAAAACAAGCGGTAATTACAATAAGCTTTGAAAGCTATTGTCAACATTTTCAAAGATCTAATTTCTTTGTCAGATTCGCATAAATCTCTGTTCACCTTGGTTATTGTTTCTTCATTTGGCTTTTTGTTCTTGACATCTTGCAAATTCGCACAATGCCCGAGTTTTCTCAATATTTCATACATATTCTGAACATGAGATTTAAATCATAAATGTGAATTTACATATGATGAATAGAAGAATGTAGCACCTGCTTGTTTTGAATAACAATGATCCTTACTTGAATTTTCGGAAAAAAAGATGTCGAAGCAGATCCTATTTACGTGTTGTAAAAAGTAATTTAAAATTAAACTTTTTTATACATCATACACTTCTCATTGCGAAAATGATGAAAACATAATATTTTATCTTAATATTATAATTTTTTATCTTATACATCATACTCTTCCATGTTTTTTCGCTTTAACTATAAGTCTTATTAATATATAAATATAAATAAAACCCTTATCCGCACCCCAATGATGCATAGGGCACTGCGTCATATAAACGCAGTGTTATCTCGATCGAATACACGAAGGAAAGGTGATCAGCCTTCCGCTACAGTTACCAGTCTAGGGTAATTTTGAATAAATATTAGAGTGTAAAAAATCACATGTATTTATCTAACCCCCCCCCTGGGATTCGAACCCGGGTCCTCCAGAACGGTAGTCAAGCATGCTGACCATTACACTACTGAGGCGGACTATCGTGGACTGGTCGTCTATATTTATGGATAATGATATATAATGATACTTATATGATATGATAAATTATTATCAACTTGGAACATTTTTGTACAAATGTAAAAAAAATTGTAATATTTATATCTATCTGTTTAGGTCAAATAAGAAATGCAATTCATGACAATTTTTGTTCAATAAAACCATTTCACATTTCAGCTCACCGCGTGTTTACTTCTCTTGACTGTCGCAGTGTCCATGAGTTTAGCAGACACCAGCCGACCACAAGTGTCCGACGACGCTCTGGAGACAGCTCTAAGCGATAAGAGATACCTCATGAGGCAGTTGAAATGCGCACTGGGAGAAGGACCATGCGACCCAGTCGGAAGGCGTCTTAAAAGTGAGATTTTCTAACATAGTACCTACCTACTTAATCTTCGTTTTGTCCCTTCATTTAATATGGAATAAAAGGTAGTCATCCAGGAAAAAGTGACCAAGTGCATTTTTCACAAAAACGTGATCATTGACTGTTTGATATCTTACTAGCTTGATATTGCCCTGAAAAAATCTGAAAGCGAATTTAAATTTGGAAGTAAAATAAATATATTGACTTAATTAAAAATGACTAACTGCATTGATGTTTATTTTCTTGCCAAGCGAAAGGGACTTGAATGGCCCTCCTGAACATTTTACGTTTTGGTGGTTGGTCACTTTCTCCTGTACGACCACCAAATAAGTATTTAAATCTATAAGTTGGTACATTTAAATATGGTCTATGAAATAATTAAAATAAAAACAGAAGATAGAATACTCTCTGCCTACCCCTGCAGAGAAACGGCGTGATGGTAGTGATAGTAGTCGATGGTAGATCGTAGTACTGTAGTAGATAATTTTCACTTTAGTGTAAACATTAGTATGGGTAACAAATTGACGCTATTCCAAGAGCATCTCCAGCGAGTGATTGAATTTTTTTTGTGCCAGGCTAAATGAGTGTGGAGAATTGAAGGTGAGCACTTACAAACGGTTATTTTTGATAAATAAATATTTAAAACCTGATCTTTAATATAACAAGTTTGAACGAATTCTGGTGTGTTATTTTTAAGTTTCAAAATCGAAAAACAAACTGAAACACCCTTTACATTATTTCAAATTGTTTTATTCGCAGACAGGTGAAATCTACGACAAGCGAGCGCTTTTATATTTCTCCGTAATATGGAACATGAAAAGTTAGTTGAACTTTGTCCTAAAATGGAAAATGGATCACATATTAAATGCTTTAAATATTAAAAATACTAAAAGTATAAATTCATTAATACTTATTGATTATTAGAATTTCTTTACTACTGATGTCACAGACTTATTTCATTTTCAATAAAAAAAGTTAAATCGATATTTTTACTTACATACAAAAATTCAATAAAAATATAAACGATTAATAAGTAGGTTTTAATATAATATTTTTTAATTAATGCACCTTTTCTAGTTAACATATCGTATACACATTACCAATATGTTATTTCCCCTTACATATTGCTCTATGAGAAAGGCATAAAGGAAATGCGTGATGACAGGAAAATATGTTCTAATGAAATATTTACGCGAATAACATGAAAATACAATAATTAGTACAATTGAACGGAAACTCCTTATGTTCTTAGTAAAATAAATTACATTGCGGAGTATAGTTTTGGTAGACCTAGTTTCAAGAAAACCATAAATATTATTTCTACTGACGCGTGGCAATAGCAAGCAAATGGCCAACTAAATCAACTTAAACTTCGTATTTGTATTTCTATGTAATATAATCCAGGGTTACGAAAAGATACCTCGTAAGTAACAAGATAAAAACTATCAGTACAGGCAAAACGCATTGATTTTAATTAACTGTTAAGGCCCTACCGCAAAAATGTAATTAATTAACCAATTTTTTTAAGCAATAAATATATTGTGTTTGAAAATGATGCAGAATGCATCGAAACACATGTCACAGTAGATTTTGAGAAATAGTGGTATTTGCGTATGTATTTGCGTATATTAAATATGAATAAATATAGGATTTATTTTAAGAATATGAATTAAAAAATATTTTTATATTGACTCCTTACCTTTTAAAAACTCCTTTTCAAATAAACATATTTTATTTAAAAGAAAATTTTATTTTTTCAATGCAAAAATGGTGTTGTAAGAAAAAAAACAATGTGAAATGTCACCTGGTTTTAGGAAATGAATTTGCGATTTAACGTACGTTGGGCCTTAATAGAGACATAAATATTTATTTACGTACTGATTTAGTAAATATCTGAAATAATAAAAGACAATACATACCGGTGATTGTTTCGACTCCTAAACTGACCACTTTCAAGTATTTGGGATACCTGATCGTGCCATGTTTTTCTCGGTCTTCCTCTGCTCTTTTTTCCACTTGCATTCGCCTCATAAATTTGTTTTTAGATGCATGAATGTGGAAGAGTGTTTGCAAAGACAGAGTGGTGTGGCGTTCTATTCTCTCTGCCTACCCCTGCGGGCATGATGATTAGTTAGTTAGAAAAATCTTTAAAAAAGGTAAATAAATGTTATTTACTATGTGTTGCTTATCAACCCCCGACTTGTAAATTGGGCAGAGAAAAAAAATCTTTTCATCGCTCGTCCTTGTAAAATATAGCGAGAAGGACTTAGCAGAACGTGATGAATAAAATAACCATTGAAATTTTAGTGTTAGAGGCGTTATAAATCCTAGACGACGACACGTTATAAGTTGTATAGTACGCTGTTAAATGCTCCGTTTAAGATACGAGACCATATTTAGGTTTACCACTTTCCTCGAGAAAACACAATAACGACCCCATAAACATTGTATTCCCTTGCGAAATCTCTGTACGATCATTATTATTAAGGACATTCAACGTGAACGACTTATTTTAATCGTATCTATCTTACAACATTTTGAGTGTGTCCAAATACTTGTTCGATAATCTGGATTATATTTGGAGTTATTTTTTACATAATTTTTTGACATCTCAATATAGATGAAAAAGAATATGGAAGTATGGGCATTTACAGGGTAAATAAATGCCTAGACCGCTTCGTAAAATACTACCTCGAGGGCGCTTAAGCATTTTAAATACCCAGACTTCCATATTTTTCTTCTTCTTTGCTGAGATATTATACATATGAAAACAATATTTTTTATATATATAACTAACTAACCATCATACCGTTTCACTGCAGGGGTTGGCAACCATAAAATACCTCTAAACCATTATTTATTTGCAATTATTATTCGCCTCTTCTTGATTTATGAATCTCGTTATATATAACTTCTACTGATTATTTGAACTAATTTATATCGAATCTTACTGCAGTAATATGGTTCCTAACATTTTTAATTTTCTCCCGATAGAGGTGAGAGGTCAAAATAACATATGGAACAAAGACAAAATAAATGAATGGGTAAATGATCAAGAGTTAAAATACTATGAAAATTGTGAAATAGTATTTTTTTATTTTTTTGTGTGTATATTTTTAAAAAAAATATGTATAAATGAATATAAAAAAGACTTAAATTTATTTTGTTTTTTTTTTCAGGCCTTGCTCCGTTAGTACTGCGGGGGTCATGTCCCCAATGCTCTCCTCAAGAAACCAAGCAAATACAGAAGACCCTGAGTCATATTCAAAGATATTATCCCAAGGAGTGGTCCAAGGTTCTAAGGCAGTATGCTGGAATATGAACACATCAGATCAAACCAACTTGTTATTTTAGAAGAGACATGATCCACCAAAAAAGGCCGCAAAATTCATAAAGATGGATGATTTTTTTTTTAAATAATGTAATTTACTGTATTAAATAAAAAAGATAAAGCAATATTATGATACAGCAGATATATCTTCCTTAAATATTTGCAGAAGTTACCGTATTTATGTAAAAGTAATATTATGTTTATCGAAGCATTTCTACATAGTAATTATATAAAAATAAAGTAAAATAATGAATTCAAACCCATGTATAATATATTATAATAAGAAATTGAAAATTTTGTACCACAAATAATACATGACAAATATTTAACAATAATTTTATCGCTTTTAGATTCTTTGAATAAAATATGAAACGAAATTAATTTAAAAAAAACTATAATTATAAGTATTATATCGCCTATCAACAAGTATCTTTGTCATCGTATGTAAAATATATACGGTCACAAAATAACTTGGTTTTTACCATCTCCTGTAAAAAAAACGGATTTGTTACATGTGCGGTTTTTGTCCCAAAGTCTTCAAATGTCAATTAAAAATATTTCACAATTCAGAAGTCGCTTTGTAATTATAGAAATGATAATAACTTTTTCGAATAATCTCATGATGTAATTTTCTTCAGAAAAACTTTCACTGTACTTACGAGTATATTAGGTAAACTAACTAACCATCACGTCGCTTCCGCGGAGAGGTAGGCAGAAATAATAGAACGCCTCACCACTCTGTCTTATGCAAACTTTTTTCACCTCTTCCACGTTCATGCATCTCCTCATACATACTCGCCGATTATTTCGACTCCTAATCCGACCGCTTTCAAGTATTTGACATACCTGATTGTGCACAATTGTGTTCGGTCTTTCTCTGCTCCTTTTTCCAACTTTGTTCGCCTCATAAATTTGTTTTAGCGTTCTTTCTTCACTCATTCGTTTCACACGTCCAAACCATCTAAACACACCTTTCTTAATTTTATAAGCATTAAATAAGCTTGAGATAAGCATTGAATAATGCTTATCTCAGCTTTGCATTCCTTCCTTATTTCACCATTCGAACATGTATCATACATCGTTTTGTCACACATTCTTCTGAGAGATCGCATTTCGACCGCAATCAGTCTATTTCTATCCTTCGGTATATTAGGTATATAAAACTCATTTGAACTTCATAACTCCAGACAGAATAAATGTAACGTTGTCGCATAATTTATCAAAATGTAGATGCTACTGATAATTTAATCATCACATTCGAGGCTATAGAGTAAAAATGTAATTTAAAAAATCATTTCATTGTCCAAATCACAAAATAAATTATATTTAAGAACAATAAAAATATGTATAAACATTTTTGTAAATTTTTCCCTATCCTATATTTAAAAAATGATGCTGTAAAAGATGTCGTAAGAAAATTGCGTTTTTTAGAAGGCAAGTACATAATTGGATTTAATGAGATTATGATTACGGGCCTTAACATCTTATAACAATATTTTTGGTGTGTCCAAATCCTTGTTCACATATCGCTTACTCCTTTCAAGAACGTCATAAATCAAAAATCGGCAATTTTCAGTTGTGCATGTATTCGGAATGCCCAAAAAATGTACTATATCCCAGCAAAAGAAGCATATTTTTAATTTGATATTTACCCGCTACAGGGCAGAAAATGTTGTTTTGGAATCTTTACGAAAAAGTATTGTTTAATTTTTTTTTAGCATATTTTTCAAATGGAGAAAAAACCTTCAGATTTAACCTTAAAAGATCTGCTGCACAGTAAAAAGTTCAATAAGTGGCCTGATATTTATTTTTAATACATTGTGTTACATTTTTAAACTTTAAAAACGTTCTCCTGAAAAATCAAGTTTTTTTATTTATGACATTCTTGAAAGGAGTGAGCGATATCTGGGTTTCCCCACTGAGTTATTTTTACATTTCGACAACCTCAATATATATGAAGATAAATAATAATCAAAGATGTTTGGGAATTTACATGCCGTAAGCCCTGTAATTACCCAGCCTTCTATATTATTCCTCAACTACGTCGAGATCTCAAAATGTTAAAATGACTCCTAAGCGGAGAAACCCAGATTTGTGAACAAGGATTTGGACACACTCAAAACGTTGTGACTAAAATAATTGGTCAAATTATTATTAAACCATATCCGCTCCTTAGGTGGAGCATATGGAGTCCACAAACTGTCTCCAGGCTCGACTACAGGCAATAATACAGGCAAAATCACGAATTATTTTCATTCAAAATAACCCTTTTTTTTCGATGACATATTACGTGTTTTCAAAACCCTTTTACTAAATCGCCTTAAGTGTCTATTAAATTAATTAAATTTTGGTAGTTTGGATAATTCTCATATATCATTAAATTTGCGTCGTTATTCGGCGGAAATGATTCCACAGTGCCCACTGGATCCGGTATAGTATTTGTCTATTGAAAATCATTTTAATATCTAGGGAATGATTATTCAATAATTGTATTACCTACGACCTTCAAAACTTAATTTTATTGCCAGTGTTTTGAAAACAAGGGTAGGTACCGAATTGAGTATAATTCACCACTAAAAATGTATGATAACACGATAAATATTAGTGATGGGCCGAGTATTCGATTAATACTCTGTACTCGACGTACTCCGCGTTTTTTTTATAACTCGTACTTGGCCAAATAACTGTATTTCAATGACGAGTATACTCGGCTTAACAAAAGCAATAAATAGTTCTGGAAATAAAATGAAAACAGGAGGATCAAAAAGTTGCGTTTATTAAAATTTAATTTAAACGATTAGTTTTTAAAATTTAGAAAAGGAAAGTTATGATGTAAGTATACAAGACTCCGCACGTTCTTGTAACAGCCTGTTCCTTTTATCTTCATAGACGTTACCTGCTTCTAAAAATTAACGCTCGCTATACACAATACTTGCAGGTGGACATAAAAATACTCTTGCTAAATGTGCTATCTCTGTATATTTTGTTTCATGTCTTGCCCACCATTCGAAAGGATTCTTATCTTTTGACAACAATCCTTCGTTTAAATATCTATACAATTCTAGAGAGATGATGCTTTTAGAATCGTCGTGCCCCGGTGGCTGGGTAGAAGCAAGTTCTTCGAAGCAATTCCAAAATGATGCATGAGCATCTTGTGACTGACTTAATTGGTTAAGGTTAGAATGGGATTCGTTTTCTTCAATGCTGCTGGTACTCTCTGTAACATTGCATCATTCAATGGATTCTTAAAATATCTTCCTGATCAATTCGCATTTCTCTGGATTAAAAAAATTCATTTTGAATCTGGGGTCCAGTAAAGTAGCAATCGCATTTGATTAATTGAACCGAGTTATTCGGCCGAGTAGTCGGTTTGGCAAACATCAAACCGAGTTAAACTCGTATTCAGTAACTCGGTAGTACTTGGCGCATCACTAATAAATATATATCTCAATACAATGGAAGAATCCTGTGGGATTGGGAGAGGCAATTATGCCCGAATAGCTCGTTGGCCAAACCAACATTGCCAGAAATCATTGATTTACGGGAAAACATTTCCGCCAGCGGTGGATAAAACTTTAAGGATATCCATCCCGTAGTATCCTTCCGTTCCTTTCCTTCCTTCAAAGGCTAGAGGATTCATGTTAAATGGTTTATTATCCCCAGGTATTGCGCCATTCCAGTTCTAGTAGCCGAGCTAATGACAAATCGATAATAGATAGTGATGTAATTACTCAGTCCTAACAAAAGGACATTTTCCTATATTATTTCATTGGTTTGCAAACCAAAATCGCCAACGGTGTTAATTAAAATAAATTAAATAATTTAAAGTATTTTCAATTTTATTTTTAATATAAAAGTCATATTTGACATCTCTGCAAAGATGAATAAGAATATGAAAATTGAAGTATTCATAGGGCTTATTATCTGTCACAGCTGATTCAAGCGATCATTTTATATACGTGTAATATTCACTATTCTACCCAAATGTATATATATATATATATATATATATATATATATATATATATATATATATATATATATATATATATATATATATATATATTTATATATATATTTATATATATATATATACATATATATATATATATATATATATATATATATATATATATATATATATATATATATATATATATATATTATATTTATATATATATATATATATATATATATATATATATATATATATATATATATATATATATATATATATATATATATATATATATATATATATATATATATATATATATATAAATATTCGAGTATAATATAAAAATCCGCAGTAAAAGAATTTAAAACCTGAAAATAATAAATTTTGTTTGTTGAGACAAGTTAAGCTTTCAGATTTTAAAACTCGAAACATTTTACTAAAGGGGAAAGGTGATGGTAAGTAATTATTTACTTAATCAATGCCACAAGGAAACAAATTCTTTACAGTTTACAAAACTTTACTAACAAATGGACTTAATTCTTGTTTCCCGACTTAAAGGACCTTGTTTGGGTGAAAAATTATTATTAACCTCAGGTTTTAAAAGAAAATAATTGCCTGTGTTTTTCTTGGTTTATTTGCAAAAACAAACCATATTTTAAAGACTACTTGAAAATTCATCTCACCAAGGGAAAGGCAAGGAATATAATCAAGTATATTTTTTCCTGGTATAGTGATATATATATATATATATATATATATATATATATATATATATATATATATATATATATATATATATATATATATATATATATATATATATATATATATATATATATATATATATATATATATATATATATATATATATATATATATATATATATATGTATAGGGCACCGTATTGGATGCAATTTGCAATGCGTTTAATTGGATCAATCTGTGTTAACGCGACATCAGTCCTGCGCTCCATTTTTTTTTATTATATAGGATTGAAATATGTTTGATGGGTCACATGATTTAACATAAGTGAAGCGTATTTGTAGAGGGTAACACAAAAAGCAAAGGAGAGAAGGATGCTAAACATATCCGTTAGGATGTTTGGATAAGGGAAAAGACCGAGGTAACAGGTGTAGCTCAAAGAATCGCGGAGAAAAAGTGGAACTGGGCAGGTCATGTGGTACGTATGTCTGATGATAGATGGACGAAAAAGGTGCTTGGGTTTAGAAGCGTGGGTAGACCGCAGAGAAGATGGTCCGATGATGTTAAAAAAGTGGCAGGCCTACACTGGAAGAGAGTTGCGTTCAACAGATAACTGTGGAAGTCCAAGAGGGAAATCTTTATTCAATACTGGAACCAGAAAAGGCTGAAGAAGCGAATGCTAAGAACATCATCGCTTTATGAGAAATAACAAGAAAAAAACTAAGAAAGAAAAATACAGTAGATCAGGAATGGCTAGGGTACTGCAGATTACAATATCCCTAGTGGAAATTTAAAAAAATATATTATTTATATTTGAAGCGCTAACATTGTGATTTTTCATTTTATAATTAAAATGTAACTTTGTTTTAAAACTTTAACTTTAACTTTGTAACTTCACTATAAATATTAAAGTTATTTTAAAACAAAATTACATTTTTATTATCAAAAAAAAATCCTATCTACTAAAATTATTTGAAACTTGTTACTCTCATTTTATTTAAAACAACGGAATATCATTGGTTCTTCTTAAGGGTAACGTTAAATAATATATTTAAAAAAATGTTAAATTATACAAGACATAATATTATATATAAGAGCTGACACTGAGCATGTATTTTAAAACAAAATTAATACAAAACATTCAATTTGGTATGCAAAATACTCTCATATCTCATTCTTGCACCAATGCGACATCGCTTATGTCATTGGAATACCTCGTATGCTAAAAAAATAAAACAAAAATTTAAATAATTAAATTCGTATGCGCAAAATATGGTATTTGGTGCTTTATTTAGAGAATTGGAGTTTTTATTCTGCCTCGCCCGCGATTTGCATTTTATATAATTTTATGGAAACAGTATGTTATGTACTGCTATAAGCGCTTTTTAGATTAGTATTTTACAAAAAATAACGCAATAAATATCATTCGAATTTCTCGTTTCATCATATTTTCGGTTCAAAAATAAGGTAAAAATATTTTTAAATATTTTTTCTTAGTTCATAATTTATTATTAAGTGGAGCAGCATTATATTATTTGAAAACTAGTAATATGCGACTTTTCTGACCGAACACCGTTTTTTTTTTGGTTTGTATGTGATTCGACCGAAAGAATTTCGTCTAAATCGAATCGTGAAACCTGTAAAGTCAGTTATGAAAATTGTGATATATGAGGTATGGACTGAACATAATCGATATGCTAAAATTTCTCTAGATACTTTGCATCAGCAAATACACTTCAATCAAATCTAGGTCGCGTTGAGATGTCTCTCCGATTTATACACGAGTCTAGAAATGCTCCGAGAATATCATAGGTAATATTTACGTGAAACCAAAGTGGGCACCTGAATATTTGAAACGTACCATTAAAATAAGGGGTACTATTTTTAAACTTTTAAGAATTAATTCTGGTAATCCAATTACGGCATAATCTTCCTCTATCAGAGACCATTACACAATGACAATGTTTAAAGTGTGCGTAATCTCTGTAAATTAACATTGTACGGTTAATTAATGCACTACATACATGCAGGGTTTTTTTTTTTAAACAAAAACTGCTCGACTGCAAAACTGGCGTCGCGGGTTCGATTCCCGCCAGTTGCAAAATAAATTCAAGAAAGATTTATTTTCAATTGGTCTGGGTGTTTGTGTTATATTTTTCACATTAACCTTCCCTATCCTTACCATCCTACCTGCAGACAAGACTCTAAAAGAGGCTTTGCGGGTTATTCCTTGAAATACAAATAAAAAGCTTCATGTCGAGCTTTTTACTTTTTCTAAAAATATATTAAATATCATTTAAATATTCATTACAGTGCCATATTTGATCATTTTGAATTATAGAAATATAGATTGTAATTACGTAAGCTCAAATATTATTTCGTCTAAAAGATTATGAAAATTAAAAAAAAGTGAAAATAGGTGCCCGAACGTGGTTCCACCGCATTAAATGGCGAAAAAACCCTGCATACACCAAACTCAAAAATAATTAATTATATAAAAAGTCTTCAAATTGAAACATGATAAAATCTACAATATGATATAAAAAATTTAAAAAAATTGATACTGAGTTATTTCCCAATATTGAGATATAAATTATACGTGAAGTTAAAAATTTACTAGCGTTTTGGGGGTCCACTAATTAGTTGTAAACTCAATAAAGTCCTCAGCATAGCTTTAAATAATTTATTTTAATTAACACTCAACTGTTTCGTTTATCTCCCTTCTTAGAAGAAAAAAGAGACCCTAACTCCGACCTTTTCGAAAACCAATTTGAATATTTATAACACTTTATTTTAAAGCGCTTCTTTATTTCTTCAAGAATGTCACATTTTTACAGCGGAAAGCTCGGATATCAGGGGAACAAATGTCGTGAATAAATTTAAATAAGCATATACAAATAATAAAAGAGTGCTGTTGGAAAATCTATGGGGATCGGGGATGAGGGGTTATGGGGTGGGGGTCAGGTGAGAGGAATGTAAGGCATTTCCACAAGTGTCAACTGCTCGAAAACCCTAATGTCAAGTTTCTGTCCAGAGTCGAAATTTTGCTCTAAAATAAAGCGGTTGCGGTCTGTTTATACTATGGAAATCCTTACTGTGATTTAATTTACTGATGTTCTTGAAATGTCAGGTATACACAAGTGGCAATAAATGTGGAAACTAAAACAAATCTTTAACATACCAAAAAAACCCTTTGTGGGTTTTTTCACTTTAATTTTATTTGGCGGATTATGTCATCTCCGATATTAGACTGGTTTTTAATTAAAATCAAATTTCATTGGTTGATTTGGCAGTCACATTGTGGTAATACCTATCCATTTTTAATTTTATTTTTGTTTTGGTAAATATCATTATTTCAATCAACTTACTATCCATATTGTTTTTTTTTTACCGTACTGGCTTCAATAATTTCATTAATTGGTAATATCTTTTTTGGTAATAACTTAGTAAAACTTATAAAAAAATAAAATTCAAAACTTGGTGACGACAAAGCCCGGTCACTGATCAAATAAAATAAATGTGTAAAAAGCTTAATAGTCGGTTATAATTTGAATGTATTCAAATTTTTGTTCATAAATCTGGGTTTGTCCACTTTAGAGTAATTTCTAGCTCTCAATACCATCTGTATCATATCAATAGCAATGTAATGCTTAATGAAATAGACATCAATAATGTTTCTTTTAATACGTTTAAGAGAAAGATTTTTGATGTCCATTTGACTAGTTGATAAAGAAAATTTCTATTATTCGATAAAAAAATGTAATGTCAGTTCATTATATAGTTATACTTTTATGTATATGACAGTTAAAATTTATTTTTAGATTACTTAAGTGAAAACCTCTAATTGGAATGTTATTTTTTTAAATTTTATTATATTTTGTTATTATTGTTAAATATTCAGTTGGTTTTCCAATAAACAAATTAAAAAATAAACATAAATAACTCCTAAGTCAACAAACCCAGATGTGATAAAAGATATACTCGTAGACACAACCAAATATTGCGAAGAAATAAATGTATTTTGTAAGGTAAAAAAATGGTAAATTATTCTACCTTATGCGAACATGAAATGTATGTAAATGATTATGTCTTTTATTTACATAGATTGCCATCCATTTTTACGCTTTTCATCAAGGATTCATTTTGCCCGGGTAGATGAAAAGCGCGCCACAACTCTGGCAGATATTGTTTCTATAACATATACGTATGTGAAATTTACATGTTTCTCACATTCATTTTAGAATTTGTATGCAGGGGACCAGATTTTCTTGGTAAATAAGTATAAATAGGTAGTAGCGTTTGGCCGTTTTCCCTTGCCATTTTATTTATGGAATGTGTACACAAATGTAGCCACGAATAGCCACGATGGCGGTTTTGCATATTATATCCGCAACCATTTTGCGAAAGGTGCAATTGCACCGAGTTGCATTTCAGATTACCGTTGTTCTCACAAACAAACAAGAAAGTTACAATCTGATTGAGATGTTATTCTTCTGATTTTATTTTTTATTTCTGTGCACAAATTTGTTGGTTATTTAATAGGTTTTTCATCTTACGGAATGGTCTTATTAAGGAGTTTTAATATTATTATTTCTTAAGTATTATATTGGAACTCTTCCTAATCTTTTCAATTATTCCTTGTTCAGCCTTACATTCCTTTCTTATATCTTCGTTTTTAATTCTGTCATACAATGATTTTCCACCCATTCATCTGAGGGAGCGCATTTCAACAGCGTTCACTCTGCTTTCATCCATTTTCATTTTTTTCTTAGTGATATGGACATGTGAAGCGAATGGATAGCGAGAGAATGACTAAGAAAATATATGTGGTGAATGTGAGAGGGAAAACAGAACGAGGACGACCGAAAAAGACTTGGCATGATCAAATTAATCAGAACCTAAAATCTGGCGGTGTCAAAAGTCTACGTAATCGGAGGGATGTGTGACTAGAAGTATGGATGTGAAGGAAGCGAGGAGTGTATGTCAGGACAGAAGAGTGTGGCGTTCCATCCTCTCTGCCTACCCCTGCAGGGAAACGGGGTGATGGTAGTAATAGTAGTAGTTGTAGTATTATATTATAAGAGTGTGATATTGAAATATTTGTGCATAAATAAGAACTCAAAATGATTTTCATTTGTAATTGATTTTGGATTTTAGACCATTCATGATCATTTCCATTTTTGTTTGTACATACCTACAAAATAAAACATAATCGTCTTTTGAATGTATGAAAAGAAGAATAATATAAGAATGAAAATGATTTATGTTAGATTAAGGATTAGAGAGAGAGAGATAGAGTGGATAGTAAAATTCTCAAAGTAGAATCGTTTAAATCTAATTATCAAGTCAAATCAAACGACACCAGATTTAAATGTGATAAAAACTACATATATAAATTATTTTATAACTACATATGTATGTTTAGCGTCAAAGTCTCATTGTATACTTAACGGTGAAACAGATAAGTACATAGAAGCCATGTAAGGCTGAAGAAGAGATGACATGCTCTAGTACTCTAAATCCTTGAAAGAGGATGGGTCAGAAGTTTGAACACTTGGCGTGCAGGTATGAGGAGATTTACCTGTATGTATGTAGAAGAAGCGAATCAAGCTGCAAAGATACATATATTATGTAATCTATCATCTCTGCCTATCTATCTCTACGTAGAAACAACGTAATGGTTAGTTAGTTAGTTATATTATACTGAAATGAACTCTTTTAAATATGTCCATGGAAACCAAGCTAGCAGTTCACAACGGCGTGCTGGTACCGACACTAATGTATGGAAGCGAAACATGGAACTGGCAAAGGAAGGATGAAAGCAGAGCGAACGCTGTTGAAAAGCACTCACGAATGTGTGGAAAATCATTGTATGACAGAATTAAAAACGAAGATGTAAGAAAGGAATGTAAGGCTGAACGAGGAATAATTGAAAATATTAGAAAGAGTTCTTCAAGGTGGTATGGACATGTGGAGCAAATGGATAGCGAGAGAATGACTAAGAAAATATATGTGGCGAATGTGAGAGGGAAAACAGAACGAGTACGACCAAAAAATACTAGGCACGATCAGATCAATCAGAACCTAAAATCTGGCGGTGTCAAAAGTCTACGTAATCGGAGGGCATGTGTGACTAGATGTATGGATGTGAAGGAGGCGAGGAGTGTATGTCAGGACAGAAGAGTGTGGCGTTCCATCCTCTCTGCCTACCCCTGCGGGGAAACGGCGTGATGGTAGTTGTAGTAGTAGTAGTAACTCTTTTATTCCATTACGCTGAGATACGTTTTCTAGTACCTATATCAGATTCTTATGTAAATTTCCGGGACAATAAAATAATTCTTTTGCCTCGTATATAAGGCTATATTCATATATTCCCGAGTAATAAGAACTCATTGAAAGGGATATAAAATTCGTTGAAGACACCTGCTTTATTCCTTATATGTGGGTACAAATTTAATTTAACATATGTCACTCCCATTCCCTCACCGCGAAGCATTCTTTCAAGTCCTTTGCTATTGAATAAGGATACGCAGGAAAGAATTCAGTTCATTTTAAAACTAGCCTTTAACGCTGAAAATAGAATTCTTCAATTTACCTCTACCTAATCTTTTCAATTATTCCTCGTTCAGCCTTACATTCCTTTCTTTTATCTTCGTTTTTAATTCTGTCATACAATGATTTTCCACACATTCGTCTGAGGGAGCGCATTTCTTCAGTTTATGTTAGTGAAATTCTTAATTCAAAAAAATACAAATGTTTATTCTACTTCTAATCTTTGCATTCAATTGAGTTCACATTAAACAACAATTAAAATTAAAGTTTTACTTAATAAATACCACTATTTCCTAAAATTTACTGTGACACGTGTTTCGATGCATTTTGCATAATTTTCAAACACCGTATGAACTGTATAATGCGGAATGCATCGAAATGCGTGTCACCGCGGGCCGCACGTTGGCCACCCTTGGTTTAAATAATAGAATCACTAAGTTTCGCTAAGAATCACTAACGTTAGAAATTATACAAAATAAAGCGATGATAATAGTACTTATTATGTGTAAAAAAAGAAACTAAAATATAAAATCCTGATCTTTATACATAACTTTCTTAACGATAAATTACCTTAATATTTTAAGGATAAAATAGTTTTTAACAAAAATTTTCATGAACATATACTAGAAATAAGGATTATATGAGACTGCCATTGTCGAAAAAAAACGAATGACAAAATTGTTAAGGTTAAGGTAACAAATTGTTAAATTAATGTATAAGGGTTTGAAAATGTATGATGAGATACCTGATTGTATGAAGAATGAAAAGAGTGAATGTTTTGTTTACTTTAAGAAAATGTAAATATATAAATAAATATATATATATATATATATATATATATATATATATATATATTATATATATATATATATATATATATATATATATATATATATATATATATATATACATATATATATATATATATATATATATATATATATATATATATATATATATATATATATATATATATATATATTTATATTTATATGTATATATATATATATATATATATATATATATATATATATATATATATATATATATATATATATATATATATATATATATATATATATATATATATATATATATATATATATATATATATATATATATATATATATATATATATATATATATATATATATATATATATATATATATATATATATATATATATATATATATATATATTACGTGTAAATATTAGTTTGTATTAGTTGTAATATAAGCTAACTAAAGAAATAATTAAAAAAACATTCCAACATTTTTTTAATGTAATATTGCTTAAGTTTAAAGAGTAAATACTTAACAAATGATTCTAGTCCTCATACAGAGCGAAGACTCCGTTCTGAGGAATTCTTTGTATTTTTATGACAAACTATTGTTCTTGGAACTGTGTATTATCTTAAGGGCATTAGGCTCTTTATGGTGGGAGTAGGTGAGGTGTATGTGGGTATCAGTTTTCCGAGAATAACGATATTCCAAATACCTTTACTGTCCCGTGGTAATACTGGGGGTAATTTTTACTTTCCAAACACAATACATCCTTTCGATAACGCTACATATCCTGTTGGTGCCGGCTAAAGTGCTGTTATCTCCCCATTTACCTAACTACCCCGCTTCTCAAACAAACATTTTGCCCGCCCCTTAAAATTAATTACTAAAAATTACTAATGATGAAGAAATCGAAAATTATGTGTTAATATTGAAAAAAATCCTATCCCAAATTCGAAATATGATGATTGTGATTGATTACGTTAGAAGATTGCGTTTTTTGGGAGGCAAATACATGAATAGTAGTAAATAAACAATGTGATTGTTTTAGTCTTCCATATTCTTCTTCATCTATGTTAAGATGTCAAAATTTAAATATTATATGCTATATGCATGAGTTCCAGTAGTGAAGTTGTCAATCATGGGGACAATAGTAAAAGTTGTAATCATGGGGACAATAGTAAGTTTCGGTGAGTGGTTATATACTAATTTTATTAACATTTTTGTAAAAAAATAAATAAGTAAAAATGACTAACCACAAAGTAAATGCTTTAAATATTAATAATATTGAGAATACAATAGTAAATGTTATACGTCGCGTAAACCAGCCTATGACAGTTTTTTAGCGTGTAAATACTTAAATTTCCATATTCTTCTTCATCTTTGTTGAGATGTCAAGATTTAAATAGAAAATTGTCCAGAAATAAAGGCAAATGTTTGAAAACACTCTCCTTATCATTCAATAGTTTGAGCTTCAAAAAGCAAATATGTATGAAAAAATACAAAGACTTTATTTTTAAATATAATAAATATAAGCATATTTAAATGGAATTGATTCCCATTCATCGTAAGCTGTGTGATAACATATCTTCTTCTTTTTAGCATTCAAACCCTTATCCACACCCCAATGGTGCATAGGGCATCATGTAAACGCAGTGTTATCTTGATCATTAACACATGAAGGAAACATATGAAGGAAATATATATTATTTACTTAAATATATATATATATATATTAACACATGAAGGAAAGGTGATCAGCCCTCCGTTTCAGGTACCAGTCCAGGGTAATATTAAATAAATATTGGAGTGAAAAAATCACTTATATTTATTTGACCCCCCCCCTGGGAATCGAACCCGGGACCTCCAGAACGGTAGCCGAATGTGTTGACCATTACACTTAGGAGGTGGACATATATAATTTTATAATTTTATAGTTACCTATCTTGGTCAAAAGCATGAATTATAATATTATAACAATGTTTCAATAACCTCAACATCAAATTTGAAACATAGTCTAAATTTGAGAGTTGTACCCTTAGAGCGTTCATGTATGATAAGGAGGCTAAATTCGTTTCGTATTTTTTTATCAGGTTTTTATCACTCTAATATTAGGAGGAAGGCTTTAGTCATTGTCATTTTGTTAATTATATGTTCCTTTATCATGAATGATATTATAATGAAATCTAATATTATATTATTTCTCGAAATAATATATCAATATGATCCACAAAGTTAATGCTTAAAATATTTAAAACATATCTAATATTCATAAAAATCCCAATAATTGATGAAATTATCATAATATTTAAATACTGCATGCAGTATAAAAGTTCAAAGTTAAATATGTTTTAGCTATAAATATTATTTTAATTTTTAATATTAATATATTTGTGTACTCCACCGTTTGAGTGACTCCGGGAGGCGCATTATTATTTAACAGCAGAATTGCCTGTATTGAAATGGAACCAACAAAGCGGCCTTGCTTGCTAATGACACTTATCTTTTGTCAGAATCGACGTGCTATGGACCAAAGTTGGATATTTAATACACTAGAAAAGGGATTATTGAAATAATTACTATAATGGGACACCCATAGAAACTTACAGTATCAAAGTAATCGTATTTATTATGAATGTTCTCAATCCATGTGATTTAGGTAGGTATCGATATAATAAAATGAATTTTTAAAATGGTATGAAAATATCTAAATGGTAAAGGAAGGTAATTATTCTGTTTGCATATTATTTAAGCTATTAAATAAAAATATTCAGTGGCGCCAATTTCGCGGAAGATTTCAGTGTCAAGTTTTCTCTCTAAGTTGGGAATGTAGAAATATAATTTACAACATTTTGAGTGTGTCCAAATACTTGTTCACAAAATCTGGATTATCTCCAATTACAGGAGTTATTTTCATATTATTTTTTGACATCTCATCAAAGATGAAGAAGAATATGGAAGTCTGGGCATTTACGGGGCTTACGACCGTCATAGGCTGGTTTAAGTGATCACTTTACACACGTGTAACATTCACCAATTCTACCCATTAAACCAGCCTATGACGGTCGTAAACCCCGTAAATGCCCAGACTTCCATATTCTTCTTCATCTTTGATGAGATGTCAAAAAATAATATAGAAATATAATGTTTGATTCTTATAAATAATAATTATAAGAAGGGGTTTGAACCTTTTTTATCACCATTGTACCGTCGCTTTACATATAATTAAGGTAAAGAGTAAGCATTGTTTAATATACTAATACACAAACACACACATATAATGCCCTGCGCACTATTAGGTATATATATATATATATATATATATATATATATATATATATATATATATATATATATATATATATATATATATATATATATATATATATATATATATATATATATATATATATATATATATATATATATATATATATATATATATATATATATATACATATATATATATACATATATATATACATATACATATTCTTCTTTCTAACTGGGGCAGTGCATCGTATTGATGCAGAGTTCACTCCCGAGCTTCTAGGACCAGTCCAGGGTAATATAAAATATATAATAAAGAAAAATACATGAATATTAATTTTCGACCCCCCCTGGGAATCGAGTCCGGGACCTCCAGCATCGTAGCTAAACACGCTAATCATTCCTCCACGGAGGCAGAAATATATTTACTTAATATATTTACTCTATGAAAATATAAAAAATGGTGATTAATTTAATGTTTTTAAATTTTGTTAGGTAAGAAAAATAAAACAGCATCAAAGCGAATTCTGAATCGCGAGATTCCTCGACAAGACGACTTGGTATTTCGAGTACAAGCTGTTATAAAAACCATGATTATTGAGAGCTTCAAAAGAAATTGCGAAATGTTTCCGAAGACCATTAACAAAAGGCTTCGTTTGAGAGGAGACCTTTTCCTATTGGAATAAGACTTCGGAAAGGGAATGGCACTACTATACTCCATTTTGTGAAACAAGGAATGGGCTGGTGCCAAACATTTATTTGATTTGATTGGGGTTCTTTACACATTCATTAATTTTAAGACAATAAGTAATCCAATATATATATATATATATATATATATATATATATATATATATATATATATATATATATATATATATATATATATATATATATATGTATATATAAATATATAAATATATATATATATATATATATATGTATATATATATATATATATATATATATATATATATATATATATATATATATATATATATATATATATATATATAAATATATATATATATACATATATGTATATGTGTGTGTATATATATATATACATATATACAACGCACACATTAGTACCTTCGTTTCAACGTACCTTGTTTTGTGTAATATCTATATTTGTGTAGTGCCTGTCGTTTTTACCATATATGAATGAAGATAGAAGCCTGAGCATCCCACGGCTTTTTCGATCACGGATCCGACATTTTTTGACATTTTTCTGGGTTACGTGATCACTTTATGCACTTGTGAAACGTTCATCATTCTGCCTATTGATGAAAATCCATATTGCTTAAATTTTTTATCCTTGTATATATGCCGGACTGGTTGATTCCATTCACATGCAAGTTCTTATTTCATAGATTAGGGAAGTATGGTTGATTGTGTAACATAAATATAAATGAGCCATCATAATTTTCCTACTACGCTGTTTCCCTGAAGGGATAGACAGAGAGGATGGAACGCCACACTCGTCTATCCTAACATATACTCCTACTTTTCTTTACATCCATACATCTATTCTTACATGTCCTTCTGGTTACGTAGATATTTGACACGAGCAGATTTTGGGTTCTGATTGCCTTGGTCGTACCAAGTCTTTTTTTTATGTCCCATGGATTCGCATAATGAGTTAAAACATAATGTTTTTATGTAACAAATATTTATAACAATAGTTACAGATAGGAACTTAAACATTAAAAAAAACTTATTTTACCCATTCATTCTTATTCGTTTTGATATATGTAGATCAAGGGTGGCCAACCCGCGGCCCGCATGCCGCATGCGGCCCGCCGGGTACCTGCATGTGGCCCGAGGAGCATTTCACACTTTTTTCTTTAAGTGTACATAAAACCACAAAAAATTAACGTGCGTAGTTCGTATCATATCCCATACATGGAAGTATCTCACTATTGTGACAATTTCTTTAATGGTGTATTCGTGGTATAACAAACAAACACAACATTTTGCGAAAGACTTTTAAATACGCATTGATAAGCATACAAGCTGCTATAACTGAGTGCTAGAGCGACTCAAAGTGAAAATGCTATGTTAAAACTAGTTACACAGTAGCCATAATACTAGTCGAATGAAGCATATTAAATTTCAAATAAGAAGAAGAATCACTGATGACCATTTGAAAAACTGTTTGTATGTAGCAACAACATCAATCGTTAACGTATCAACATTGATGCACTTAGTTCTGACAAACAAAATCAGACGTATGACAATTATTTTTTTAAAATTTAATGTTTTTTTTGTATTGTCAAACTCTCATCTTATTAATATGTTTGATTCACATTTTTGTCATATCTTCTTTAAAAAAAAACAAAAGAAATTTTGTTTTACGGCCCGGGAAGAAATCTGATCTCTAAAATTTAGCCAGGCTGCTGAAAATGTTGGCCACCCATGATGTAGATGGTAGTTGATTTTCAACTGTACCAAATTACATATTAATTTGAGTTATATATGAAAACGCCTAGACGACTTTATTAAAATGGAGGATAGGTATGTAGCATTCATTATAAAGCGGAGTTTTACTACATTACTTTGAACGCTGAAGTGCTGAAAAGCTATTCCATTTTACCTAAGATTTTCTCGCAATAGCCTATTCAGCGAATGGGTACCTACCCTACATAGAAACAAAAGCACATCACTAACTATTCAAATTTGAACGCGGTTTGATCGGTTCCTGCCGAAACGATTTCATTACGCTTCCTGCAGATGAAAGGTTCAACCGTTCCATAGGGTTTCGGTAAATTGTATGGGGATGAATGGAAAGTGAGAGGATTGTATTACCGCAAAATGTCAATATCCATGGCGATACCTAAGAATTCGAGGAAATTTTATCTAACGAAATAAACTTTTATTTACCTCCCGTAAATTAAAAAATGATGTTATTTTTTTACATCTCGACATAGATGAAGAAGAACATGGAAGTCTGGGCTTTTACGAGGGTTGCAACCGTCATAAGCTAGTTTAAGTAATCACTTTACACAGTGTAACATTCACCGATTCTACCCATGATTGACAACCTCACTACTCAATTTCTTGTCATTTCCATATGTATGGGTAAATTTCGAAACATATTGCTTGAATCACTAAAATTTTCTTGGAGACATCTATTGGTGAGACGAAAAATATAGTACATCGATTAGGTATTACAATTATACTTTCTTCAATTTAAAAAATTAAATTATCATTTAACTCATTTGATATATGTTTATATATATATATATATATATATATATATATATATATATATATATATATATATATATATATATATATATATATATATATATATATATATATATATATATATATATATATATATATATATATATATATATATATATATATATATATATATATGTATATATATATATATATATATATATATATATATATATATATATATATATATATATATATATATATATATATATATATATATATATATATATTTATATATATGTATATATATATATAATAATAATAATAAAACCCTTATCCGCACCCCAATGGTGCATAGGGCACTGCGTCATATAAACGCAGTGTTATCTTGATCGTTTACACATGAAGGAAAGGTGATCAGCCCTCCGCTTCAGGTACCACCAGTCCAGGGTAATATTGAATAAATGACAGTGAAAAAATCACTTATATTTATTTTACCCCCCTTGGGAATCGAACCCGGGACCTCCAGAACGGTAGCCGTGCGTGCTGACCATTACACTACGAAGGCGAACAAGCGTCGAATAAGACGTAAATTTCAACTTACTCCTTGCATCATCCAAAATATCGACAACATTTTTCGCCATGGCACACATAATTTTTTTCAAATGATTTGACATAATTCATCGAATTGGGAAGATGTGACGTCAGCTCGGAGTACTGTTTTTAATCTCTTTCTTTTAATACAAAGGAAAAAGAGTGAAGCCTGGCGAGATTTTTGATTACTAAAGATGAATGGTCGAAGTCGAGAGGTATTCGTTTATCGTGTAATTTAAATCCAAAGTCTGATAAGTCCCGTAATATAATCATCTGCTTGGATTCTTCTGTAGTCGCATTATTCTTTCTTCGATTGGGATATCATTTGCTCTTGAAAGATCTCAAATTGTGGAATAAGGTGCTCGTAAACAAATATTTCTCTCTTGTAGAAAACGGATATTGGTGCCACGTTTTCAGTGATAGGTGAAGATGGTCTATTTTTTGGTATCAGCGTTAGACATTGTTCTTCTTTGTTTTGTGAGGGCGTAATTTCAACTCGGGATATTTTTCCCATGTAGTTATTACCAGTGAATTTTTCTTTTTTAACACTGAGATCAAATGTTCCAAACTTTAATGATTTGGCTATGTGGAGCGAATGGATAACGAGAGAATGACAAAGAAAATATATGTGGCGAATGTGGGAAGAAGGAAAACAGAACGAGGACGACCGAAAAAGACTTGGCAAGACTTCAGATCAATCAGAACCTAAAATCTGGCGGTGTCAAAAGTCTGCGTAATCGGAGGGCATGTGTGACTAGATGTATGGATGTGAAGGAGGCGAGGAGTGTATGTCTGGACAGAAGAGTGTGGCGTTCCATCCTCTATGCCTACCCCTGCGGGGAAACGGTGTGATGGTAGTAGTAGTAGTATTAGTAGCAATGTTTTTAATAATATCTATTACTTTACAATCAAGTTCAAGAGACATTTTAGCAGCCTAACCGAAAATTTGGTCTTTGGCGTCTGATTTATTTTAGTACAATAAATGTTATTGAGGTAGTATTTTACGAAAATGGCGCTATATAAATTATCCAAATTTAGTATTCATTATTTAGCGAATGAGATATAAAGTGGTATTGTATTAATTTTGACGCCAACTGCTCTTATAAATAATTAATAGAGAATACAATCCCGGGATCTCGGGGTTTTTTTAGTCGCGTTAAACCCGGAATAAGAAGTTTCCCATACCGGGATTTAAAAAATTATAACGAAAGTTCTCAAAGTTGAATTTAATACTTTAAATCATCACAAATAATAATTGAAACGTTAAAAATTAATGAAAAATAAAAGAAGTTACAAAAAACAATTAAAAGTCGGCTTAGAGATCATGGTATAGATTTAAATGACTCTAATCTTGCTTGTAGAAATTAATAGCTATTCTTTTCTTAATTTTAAATACATATTACACAATTTTTAAAATTTGTTTTCGTACAAATTATCTTTTGGTATATGATGATTCTTAACAATTGTATATTGTACAGAATATTAAAAAAAAAATCTTATGATTGAATTTAAAAAAAGTTTAAAATTTGTAAATCTGCTATTTGATTCAAAACGCTTTTATCAAAAAAAAATTAATATAACGTATTGTTCAATGTTAGTTATTATTAATATTGAATCTCGGGTAAATATCCCGGGATCCCGGGATGTATAATGTTGAATCCCAAAACCCCGGGATTCGCAAAAGAACGACATAATTTTATTTGATAATCACGTGACAACATTCAACATTGCTATCTTCATGAATTTACTTTGCGTGTTATGCCTTACTATTTCTAATGTAAGTATTCGCGATCAGTAAACAAAGACATTAGATATTACTTGTTATGTTTCAACCCAGATAGTAAGGTTTGCATTTAATTTGATTTATTTTATTGTTTTATACTTATATATAAGATTTTTTTTGGAAATGGTATCAATTTATTTTTTCGTTGAAAAATACAACAATGGTAAAATAAGCATTTTCTTAAAAAAATATTTTAAATGATTTTTCGTTGATGAAACAAATGTGTAGTTTTAAACTTTAATAACAACATTTTCAACTTAAGATGTGGATAATGAGATGTAGATTATGTGACCGTAATACGAAATTAATTACGACATCATTAAGCTGATAATAACATATTACCATTGTACTCACATTTTACCATTGTATTTACAGACAGATTATCCTTTGTTTTAAATCATGTTAATTAAATAAAAACAATATTAATATATTTTAAACGCTGTTTTCTTAGAGTAGGTTAATATTCCATAAATATCACAAATAATAAATATTCAACAAAGATTTTAACTATTTAAATTCGCTAAGCTTAATTTCATCCCTTGTACTTGATGTCATTTCATCATATTTTTTAATCGCTGTAAATAAACAATTATGTTGGTGCAAGGTGAATAACCGTAAATTAAAAACGCTCAGATATCGAATTGTTTTTATTAAAAAAAAAATGGTGCCAATTTTTCATCAATATAACATAAGATTTTTAAATTTAATCAGTTATACATCCATACTTGAAACTGATCGCGAAATATTACAAAAAATACTAATTTGTCTCTGGAATATTTGACGTTTTGGATTTACGATCGTTTACCTCGCACTTTGAGTATTTTGATTTTGATTTCAATTTTATTATTTTGTTCTTAGTATAACAAATATAAACCTACTTATATCACCACTCAATAAAATTTTGTTTTAAAATAAAGTAGAGCAAAAGTATGAAATTTTATGAAAAATATATTTATACATAATTATGATTCACAAAAACGCTGAAAAGTTTATCCAATCTCTCAGATGCGATGTCATTTATTTCAAATTGAATACCACTCTCATTGCCCATTTCATTTGCAGTATCTTCTATACTTTTTGCATTTTCCGGTCTACTCAACGCAAAAGGAATTCCGCAAAGAGCCATCATAAGACCAAAAACTAATAATTTTCTGACATGCTCTTTGAATATTTTCTTCGGATAGCATTTTTCTGGATCACACCCCAATCGATGTATAGCAGTTGCCAGATAAGTATAGTAATTCTCGAGCATATCTTCTATATTTGTTTCCAAAAGATCAGGATCGACTGACATACACATCAAATATGAAACATCAGTTACAGGAGATGCTATTCTTATAATTTGCCAGTCAATAAATACTGCGTTTTCAACCTTTCCATT
>NW_028280796.1:900000-977500 GCF_059751285.1 Brachycentrus maculatus
AAAAAATGGTTATTAATTTTAACATTATCTGACGTCTATTCTGCGATCTATTGATTATTTCCTATGGATTACATCATTCAAGTGTTTTTGATAAGCTTTTATCAAGGAGATCAATTTTTAGCTTTTTCTAGAACATGCTGTTTAAAAAATAGTAAATTGTTTTTTTTCTCCATTTATTTCACAATATAAAATATTTTATAATTTCATTGGCCTTTTTTCAAAAGCCTCATTTGGCTTAAAAACAGCTTTTACTGAAACTGTTTAAAAACATATTTTAATTTTATTCATGGATGCTTTTCTTTGCCTTTCAGATAATATCACGCATGACAAGGCCAAGGGTAACAAAAAACCAGCAGCGCGGTAGCAAGTCACTAATGCACCGCTCGCTTTTATAGCGATACTAGAGTCGATCTTCAAGTAAAGGCAAACTCGGCATCAGGATGTCTCGAATGTGGGCGAAGTTCAGCTTGCTGATATGGAAGAACTGGGTGCTGCAGAAGCGCCACAAGATGCAGACGGCGGTGGAGATCCTGGCCCCGGTGCTCTTTGCGGCACTCATGGTGCTGGTGCGAAGTCTCGTGGAGCCAGAAATAGTACCACAAGTCAACTTTGAGGCATTCCCCGCCTCAAAGTTTATCCCTCCAACAAATATTGGAAAGTAAGAATCTTTAAGTATTGTATTAATTTCAAAGACTCCTACTCCTTTCTTTCAAAGACCTCTACTCGCATCAAGTGGTGCATAAATCACCATCAGATAGACACAATGCTAATTTGATCTTTAATTTTAATATTGACTCTTACCACTCTGTAGGCCAGACATTCTGGCCCATATGATTCTAGTAGGCAGCTCCGTGGGCCACAATATCTGGCCCGGTGCAGGTATAACTTTAATCACTGATTTCTCTATCACCCGAGTATATTCTACCAAAAAATATTTCAGATAAATACAGTTAATCTTAATTAACGCGGTAATACGAATTGCCAGACAGAGTGTCCCAAAATTAGGGAATCAAAATATTTATTTTAATGGTAGAAAAACGTTGCATTTTTTTGATCAGAGTAGCTGATCAGTTATGAGAAAAAATGGTCAGAGTGGAATGGGTTAAGGCAACCTAATAATTCTACGCTCTAGATGTTAGATTGAAGGAGTGGGATAAATTTGATAGGACACGGATAATAGAAGTGAAGGAGGATATCGTGAAAGATATCTGCTATATGGAAAAGGAAATAGAGGAGTACTGGTAGGTACTATTCATTGAGAAAAAAAAGGTTTGTGCTCTCGGCATTGCACAAGTTGGTGTAAGATGATAAGCTAGTGCTTATTCATACGAATCCCTTGAGGTGAAAATCCAATTATTAATTACAGTTTGGTTTAGGATATTGATCTTGGGTTCTGTATGTTTTTGGATGGATGAGCTCATGTCTCCCATTGAAAAAAATCCTTTAATTTTTACTCTGTATTTTGCTTCCAAACATTTTTTCCATGTGCAGTAGTTAAATAAAATTTGGAAATTAATATTATGTTAGATCCCGATACTCTTAGTATTCAAGATGTGTTTTTCAGTAAAGTTTATTTTTATTTTGCAGTATAACTTCTGGCATCGGAAATATGACAATGCCCAATGTCACCATTTCTTTTTCCCCCAATACCCCAAAAACAAGAAACGTCCTCACTAAAGCTTTTAGATACTTGCTGGTAGAGAATTTGGGTCCTTTAGGTAATCTTATACCAATATCCAACTACATTGTCGGATTTGACAACTCTTCGCTGATGATGAGTCATTTGACAGACCCTCTATCCAATGACACCAATCTTTGTGGGATACAATTTGATGACTCTTTAGCAGGTAATAAAATAACACTAATAATAGGTAATAAAATTATACATAATATAAGAAAAAACTAAAGAAAAATCAAAATATGCTATTGGACTATATTTTGCCACAGGCACTTTCAGTACTACACAAGCTCCATAACTAGGGCTGCCACACATCCTTTAAATACAGAACTGTTGCTGTATTTCACTACTTAGCTCCTAACTGAGACAGACTTAACTCTAACTGAGACAACTGGCAGAGCAACGGTATAGAAAGATGTGAGAAAAAAAAACTGTTGCATATAAATGATTGCAATAATTTTTATTGCTACTAAAAATACATTTTTAAACTTTTGAAAGTAAAATAAATCTGTAATTTTAAATAATTTAATATTACAGTTTATAGTAAAAACTCTAGAGCACAGTTGAGTTTCAAATTTAATGTTTGCTTTTCCTTTCGTCTAAAGCGCTTAAAAAAATATTAATTTCACCCAATTTTATATTTATGTGAAAGAAGAAATTAATATACCACCCTTGAGGTAGCATTTTATGAAAATTTCTTAATTCTTTTTATATGATGAAAAAATAAAACTTTTGAAGGTGATTGGGCTAAAAAATTATTACTGTATATCCTTTTTATTATTCTACTTGTTCGTTTTATTAGATGGGTTAAATTTTATTGATTTATTTTTATCAGTAAAATCAGTCATTACCTACCTATTTTTTTGTGTTTTATTTCTTTAGCACTTAAACGTCCCGTATCAATGCTTAGCAGTTATGGCAACCCTATCTATAATCTGCTTCCATTATCCATAAAATGCAAAACAATGTATACACAAGCGATCAATAAATGATTAAAGAAGGTGGGTAGAAATAAAATAAAACTTCCAGACTTCCAGACTTCCATATTCTTCTTCATCTTTGATGAGATGTCAAAAGATAATATAGAAATAAAATAGATCGTGTCATTTGGCCACCTCATCCATGATTGCATGATTTGACTGATCAATGAAATTTTATCAATTTTGGCGTTTCATTTGTAAAACTCCACGTTATATTTTAAATATTAAAATCAAAACACTGATTTGAGTCTACTAAGTTGTATATTTTATTCTTAAAAAACATTAAAAAAATAATAACATTTTGTGACAATTGTTTCGCCTTGTTAGGGCATTACAAACTACTATCACAGTACACAGTACAACAATTGTCATGATTTTTTTGTTTTTCAAAAATAAAATATGCAATATGGTAGACTCAAATCAGTGATTTGATTTTAATATAAAAAAGAGTACGAAATGAGATTTTAATATTTAAACAAAAAAGTATTGTAAAATGTATCCTTGGCACTAGAAATTCCAGTAAGGACACATTATTATAAATTTAAGCTGTGTATTTGATGAAAACATGTGTATGAAAAAAATAAATAAAGCAAAAATCATGGAAGTGTACTAATTATTATCAAGTACAAATTTCAATTTTCAAATGATTTTTTGTTTGTAGATATGACAGATTGGCCCAATAACATGAATTTAACTCTACTTTTCCCCGCTGAGCTTCGAAGAGTGGCATTACAAGCACATTTCTTCAACTGGAAGACCAACTTTCTCTTTCCGTTATTTCAAACCCCGGGACCACGAGCTCCATCCGAGATGTCAGGCGGATGGCCAGGTACGCAATTTGAGGAATAATTAACCCTTTGCACTCGAAAGTTATTTGGTATGTGCGTACGCCAACTCAATTGAATTCCGAGACTTATTAGTATTTAATTATACTCATATGATTCTGGTTTAATTATATTGAAAAGAAAATAACCATACATTAAAAATTTTGAGGATTAGGACTTTATTTTCTTGGCACCATAGCAGCGGCACTCGAGTTGTATGGCAAAACCAGGCATGGCGCTTCTATGGCGGCATTCGAGTGCTAACGGTTAAAGAACTGATATTTACAACATTTTGAGTGTGTCCAAATACTTGTTCACAAATCTGGATTATATTCTTCTTCATCTACGTTGAGATGTCAAAAAATAATGTAAAAATGACTCCTAATTGGAGATAATCCAGATTCAAGTATTTGGTCACACTCAAAATGTTCCAAATAAACTAATTGGTCAAATTATAAGCTAAAATAATTTTGAAAATGTTGTTTTCATGCAAAAAAATGTAAAAGGATATTTTCTAGCGTTTCTCAGGTATGTGAATATAATCCGGGATTCGGACCTCACATACAAATGAAATAGTCTCTGCTTAATAAAAGCAGAGAATCTTTCGTTCTGAGTCTCTGTTCAATAAATAAAGACAGATTGGTGTGGCGTTCTATTATCTCTGCCTACCCCTGCGAGGGAGTGGCATGATGTTTAGTTAGTTAGTTAGTATGTTGTTAACTATATTTCGTTAGTTAGTTAGTATGTTGTTAAGATATTTGCAGTCGGCTTATTTTCCATAAGAATAATTAAGATTCATCTTTTTTTTCAGATTATGTTAAAGAAGGCTTTGCGCCCCTAGCGCATGCCATTTTACGTGAGTTGACAATAGCCAAGTCACCAGATGATTCTGGCAAAAGTTCATTTTTTGAGAAACTTTTCCAGCGCAACATGGATTATCCAGAAGTTCAGATACAGAGGTTTCCACATCCGTCCTTCCTCAGCGACAACATGCTGCCCGCTCTGCGGGGCTTCATCTCCATAATCATAATGTTGAGTTTCAACTACACCTGCATCAACACCGTAAAGGTCATTGCGACTGAGAAAGAAAGACAACTGAAGGTAAAATCATTATGCGTCGCATTTTACGCTTATCTGTGTCCACATAATATCGAAGCTTAGGACTGATTCTTGTGCTTATGTAATTTACTACATATTGTTGTATTCTGGGAGGGGAGAGGGGTAATATTCCACATGGCAATGGCAGTGACATCTATTGACTTTTGTAACCGCAACATTTCCAATATTAAACATTGCTCATGGCAGACAGCATGCTTTTTGACCGCTGCTATTACTTATCGATGTTTTCGATTGCATTGTTGTTTCATAGATTTTTATATTCTCATTGCTTATCTTAAACATATTTAATTAATTATACATATTTCTAATGGATGCTTTCTATTTAATTTTTTTCCTTTAACCTGACTGAGCCACAGCAATGAGTGGCCGGGTAAAACAAGTTAATAATACTGGTTTATTTGAGGATTTAACCTGTTTTTAGTGGAAAATTGTCATGGATAATTATGATTATTGTTTACATAAAAAGTGAATAGTATTTATTTTTTTTGGTTACAGGAAGTAATGAAAATAATGGGTTTGGACAATTGGCTCCATTGGACGGCCTGGTTCATAAAGACTTTCAGCTATATTATGATTACTGTTATTCTGATTGTTATTTTACTAAAGGTAAGTCATTAACGTTCAACATTCAATTTCCTTGATTATCTAATTGTTATGAAGTTTCATTAGCAAAATGTTCATTAGTACACAGCAATACATCGCAGGCGTTATGACATAAAATCAATATGTTATCTCTACATTAGAAAGATAAGCTACAACCTTATTTATTGGCGAAAAAAATAATGATTGAAGTACACCAGACTCTTAATTTACCTATATGGATAGCTGGTAATAAACCTATATTACCAAGGATATTAAAAACAATAAATAAACAGTATAATTATTTTTCTCTATTCACATCTACTGATGTATTGTAAAGTATCTATGCCAATAGTCAAGCAGATTATGTAAATAATGAATGTTTGGACTCGCAGTTTTCATATAAATATAAAGAATTTTATTTGAAAAAGCATCAAGTGAAACAAAATATATTTTCCATGTCAGTATGGTTAGGTCTTATAATTTTAGTATAAGAACAGAATTTGAAGGTGATGATACAATTTGAAAATTGGAGACTCCACACTCAACCTATCTGGCAAATATGATGCACTCACAACTACACATGGAATATTTTCCTTTTTAATTTTTTTATATTTTGAGCAATTTTTGTATCAAACACAAAATATCCCAGTTAATACTTCTCGTATCTGAATGTATGTGTGTCTGAGTTCAGGCAAGTGTTGTCGTGTAGTCATTTGGTGGCAAAACTGGCATCGAGGCTGAGATTCCCACTAACTGCAAGATGAATTCTAGAAATATTTATTTTCAACTGATCTTGGTACAGTGTTGTTTTCCATACTTCTCTTCCCCTCATTTGCTCCCTGAGAGACTTACTAATAACCATATGATTAGCGGATCTTTTTGTATCTTTTGTATTTATTAATCACATGATGTTGTTTTTCAGGTAGAATGGTACGACACAGAAAATGGACTCCCGGGGTACTCGGTGTTTACATTTACTCCATGGCACTTTATTTTGTTCTTCTTAATGATTTATATGGCAACATCAATTTGTTTCTGTTTTATGATAAGTGTCTTCTTTTCAAAAGGTAATGACAAACAATAAAACCAATAAAAATTATACATTTTTGTTTTAACACATTTCAGACGGGTATTTTTCACGCTTGCGGACCGCTGGCGACGGGATTTTATAAATATGTATATATAGTTGTCCGCCTCCGTAGTGTAATGGTCAGCACGCTCGGCTACCGTTCTGGAGGTCCCGGGTTCGATTCCCAGGGGGGGGTCAAATAAATATAAGTGATTTTTTCACTGTAATATTTATTCAATATTACCCTGGACTGGTACCTGAAGCGGAGGGCTGATCACCTTTCCTTCATGTGTAAACGATCAAGATAACTCTGCGTTTATATGACGCAGTGCCCTATGCACCATTGGGTTGCGGATAAGGGTTTTATAAAAAAAAAATAAAAAATAATATATATATATATAGTTGAGACTTGAACAAAGAGATAATTATATAATATTAATTTAAAAACATTGGGTAATTCCTTCTTTTCTGCCTTTGAAATGAGGCCTGCACAGAAAGTTAAAATACTCTACCCGTCCTTGAGCATCAATCGACCGAACGGGTAGAAATACCTTTCTACCCGTTCTATAGATAGAGAAACTCATTTAATGTTTTTTGAGTACTTTATTTATTTCCTTCACTTAATTGTTTTTTTTACTTTAGCGAATACTGCGGCTACTGTAGCGGGGATGATGTGGTTCTTATCTTACGCTCCGTACATGTTCCTGGCTAATGATCTGGTACTCCCTTCTGTCGGAGTGAGACTAGCTTCTTGCCTGGCATCCAACACGGCCATGGCTTTTGGTTTTGAGATCATACTTGCTAACGAAGCCACTGCCGAAGGTAATTTATTACAAAATAATCTAAATTTCATCTCTTCTCGTTTTCTTTCCTGCATATTCCATTTTATACCATACCCTTAGAGCGCTTGTGCACTACAGGGCATTACATTTTACCACCCGGCAGTCCGTGTTTTTAAATTAAAAGCGACTATGACAGTTTAGCGTGATCGAATTTATGCGCAGCGTGATCATGCACCGATACAAAAAAAGACGGACAAAAAGCACAAGCCAATCCAAGCCAATCATCCTAACCGGACTGCCGAAAAGTACAATTCTGTGCAATGCAAAAGCGCCCTTACCCTTTTACTCCCACCCTCACACACACACACACACACAGACATACACATACACACCCTCACACACTTACCTTCTCTTCTCTTTACTCTCTTAATATACAACAGGATTCATGACATAAAATAAGGAATTATTTAATTGGCTTTTATCATTGCCAATCTAACTATTAAAAAAAAAAAAAAAATTATGAGCAAGCTGTGTAATTCCCAAACAAATAAAATAAAAATAAAGTATTTTATGTATTAATTTTAAATCAAACACAGATTTTTTGAGTCTACTAAGTTGTATTTTATTAACAAAAAACACATAAAAAATTATATTGAGACAATTGTTTCGCCTTGTTAGGGCATTATCAAACGAATTTGATAATGCCCTAACAAGGGGAAACAATTGTCACAATATAATTTTTTATGTGTTTTTTGTTAATAAAATACAACTTAGTAGACTCAAAAAATCTGTGTTTGATTTAAAATTAATACATAAATTAAAATGGAGTTCTACAAATTAAACGCCAAGTCAATAAATAAAAATAAAGTATCTTGCTCTTGGTAATTCTGATAATTATGTGATTTGGTACAGGACTGCAGTGGTCCAAGATCTGGACTCCGACCACATCTGACGACCCGGTGGTGATGGGGCATATCCTGCTTATGCTGGTGCTAGATGCTGTCCTGTATCTGCTGGTGGCTCTGTACATGGAGCAGGTGTTCCCCGGCTCCTTTGGGGTACCGCAGCCCTGGTACTTCCCCGTCTCCAAGGAGTACTGGAGATCCACCTTCCGCTGCATGGCTGGTAACTAACTTAGGAGATTAATAAAAAATAATTACGGTGGCATATTTTCTTTGGTCCATTCTGAGTTGTGATAAATCTTCACTTTGATTCGAAAAGTATTTTCAGGAATAATTAAAAAAAAAAAATAATAATAATAATAAAAATATTGATCCCTCAGACGAATGTGTGGCAAAATGATGTTTGATAGATGTTTGAATGATGAAATAAGGAAAGAATGCAAGGCTGAGATAAGCATCATAGATAAAATTAAGAAAGTTGTGTTGAGATGGTTTAGACATGTGGAACGTATGAGTGAGGAAAAAACGGTTAAACAAATTTATGAGGCGAATGTAGTTGGAAAAAGAAGCAGAGGAAGACTGAGGAAAACTTGGCACAATCAGTATGTCAAATACTTGAAAGCGGCCGGGTCAGGAGTCGTAATAATCGTCGGGTATGTATAAGGAGATGCATGACTGTAGAAGAGGCGAAGAATGTTTGCAAAGACAGAGTGGTGTGGCGTTGGATTCTCTCTGTCTACCCCTGCGGAGAAGCGGCGTGATGATTAGTTAGTTAGTTAGTTAAATATTTATTTATTTATTTATGATGTTTTATAGTTGTGGAAGACATACCTCATGATAATTATTTGGAAAATAGCGATGCTCTGGAGCCAGACCCTAAGGGGCTCAACGTTGGAATTAATTTGATTGTGAGTTTGATTTATATAAAATATATATACTTATATAAAAAAACATCCACTTATTTTTGTTTATTTTTATTTATTATTAAGTACTAAAAAACTTTATATTTTACCTTCTGTAACCTTTTCTTTCAGAACTTGACTAAAATTTACAACAAGAAAATTGCGGTCGATAAACTGAATTTCAAGATATTTGAAGATCAAATCACAGTGCTCTTGGGACATAATGGAGCGGGAAAAACCACAACAATGTCAATGCTTACAGGTATTTTATTCATTATTATTGTTGAAGGTGATCCTCTTTCTGCTTATATCTCATCAGCCCTCTGCTTCCTCATCATTATTTCTTGGACAAGTTACTGCCGGCTATATCTCGTCATGAGTCAATTGCTGAGCTTTCCCGGATTAACCTAATATTTCTTCAACCTTCGATTGGTCTTTCCAAGACATACACAATGTACTAAAGCATTAGTAGAGTAATATATGCATTTTTTGTCACCTTTTTTAAGTGTCCGGGTTTCATATCCATACGAATTATCAAACTTAAATCTACAAAAATCAATATTATCATAAAAAAATAATGATATAATAAATAACCTCAAATACAAATGAAAGAGTTTCTGCTCAATAAAAAAAACCTTCTTCCATCTCACCAATAGATATCTCTAGTAAAATTCTAGTGATTCAAGCACTGTTTCGAAATTGAACCATTTATATAGAAACAATTGGTGAATGTTACACATGTGTAAAGTGATCACTTAAACCAGCCTATGACGGTCGTAAGCCCCGTAAATTCCCAGACTTCCATATTCCTCATCATCTATGTTGAGATGTCAAAAAATAATGCTCAAATAAAGTATCGAGTGATGCAATTTTTTTCAGGAATGTTTCCACCTACTTCCGGTACGGCTGTGGTGGCTGGGCATGACATCCGTCGCGATGTGGCGGGAGTGCGTGCTTCCCTCGGGATATGTCCCCAGCACAATGTCCTGTTCTCTGATCTCACGGTGGCGGAGCACATCTACTTTTATGCCAAGCTGAAGGGAGTTACTGGAAAGCCTCTGACGGAAGAAGTCGATAAATACGTCACCCTTCTGGGCTTGGAGAGTAAGGTAAACATCTCTTTCATTATTTACTCAAACACTTAATAAATAAGAGCCCAACATCCCTCATACTGGAAGTCCTAATGAGGTGAAGGTGGACATGTCCTTAGAATGCCACCTGAGAGCATTAACCCTTCATGTCTTTTCTTCAAACCCCGAATATTCAGGGGCCCCGGGAGGCCACTGACTACCATTCACCGACTATACTTAGCGAAACTTCGAGATGCCGGACTCACTGATCTCTCATGATTCACAATACCTCACATTGCTGGCCCCAATCACGGCTTGCCTATGGGCAATCTCTCTCCATCTGGAACAGTCCTGTGCTGCTCTGTAGATATCTGCCACTGATGACTCCGTCAGCTCCATGATGAGAGATCACCCTATCTAGTGTTCAGTCGCGTGACTGTGTGCACTTAAATCACCTCATCAATATATATTTCTTCAAGATATCGCGTTTTTTCTACAGATGTGCCCACCGTATTTCTAAGGCTTTAATTTTTTTTTCCCGAATCTCTCATTATCCATCACTCCGAATCATACATGAACACTGAGAATACCAAGACTACCATCTGTTTTATGTTATGTTATATTTTTTCCATATTTTAGACAAATCACAGATACTCTTGATCACCCTTGACAATAATAACATGTTTTAGTATTTCACCCCCAAACTCCTTTAACCTTTATTTTTAACCTGCTGAGTGTCAGATTCCATTATTCACCGGATTCTTTTTAAATCTTTGGGCAAATACCATAGAAAAGAGAAACAATAACCCAAGATCGTTTGTTATTTTTTGTTTTTTTGTTTATGGGTCAGTATTTTATTATCTTACTTTATAAACACACAAATTATCAGTTTTTACATACACATATATACTTCATCATCAAATTTGTTTTGTTTCAGCGAGATGTGATAAGTAACTCTCTCTCTGGTGGAATGAAGAGGAGACTGAGCGTGGGAGCCGCATTATGTGGTGGCTCCAAGGTAGTTCTATTAGATGAACCTTCTTCGGGAATGGATCCTGCCGCCAGAAGGCATCTGTGGGACTTATTGCATGCTGAAAAGCAAGGTATACTAGTGTAAAAATAATAAAATGAAAAGGATATTTTCTGCCATTTCTCATGTATGTGATTATAATCCAGGATTCGGACCTCACATACAAATATAAGTAAGAGTTTCTATTCAGTTAAAAAGCTTTTTCGTCTCACCAATAGATGTCACTAGTGAAAATTCTAATGATTCTTGTACAATGTTTCAAAATTGGATCTCTTAAACTTCCAAGAATTTGAGTAGTGTGGTTGTCAATCATGGGTAGAATTGGTGAATGTTACACATGTGTAAAGTGATCACTTATAAATATGATAAATAACTCCTATAATTGGAGATAATCCATATTTGCAAACGAGTATCTGGACACACTCAAAATGTTGTTATACTAGTGTACTTTACAGTATTGCATAACTCGCCCTATTACATAGTAATTTTGTTACCTTTCAGTCTGAATGAATGGATGATCATGAGCATGTTTGGTGCCCCGCAGGTCGCACAGTGATCCTGTCCACCCACTTCATGGACGAAGCGGAAGTGCTGGGCGAGCGTGTGGCGGTGATGGCAGGAGGGCGCCTGCGCGCTCTCGGCTCCCCCTTCTACCTGAAGAAGAAGTTTGGCGCTGGTTACCGGCTCACGGCTGCTACGCGCGGTCTGCCCTCCGCCCCTGTCACTGCCCTGATACGCCAACACATACCCCAGGCCACCTTGTACTCTGACATAGGTCAGTGATAATAATAATTTTGGATGATTTATATAGCGCCATCTTCATAAAAAAACTACCTCAAGGGCGCTTATACAGATATGGATTCTTCTTCTTCTTATTATTATAGGCCTTGCGGCTTGTTTTTAAGAGGGATTAGCTTCCTGCGATGTCAATTCCCAGCTATCGACCCATCTCTTTGGTGGTCTGCCCGGGAGTCGTCTACCATGGGGTTGGCCGTACAGTGCGATGTGGGGGAGTCTGGATGGTTCCATTCTCCTCACATGCGCATACCATTGTCTCCTTCGTTGCCTTCCCCACCTAACGACATCTTCGATCTCGCATATTTCCCTGATCCTGGCATTTCTGATTCTATCTCGAAGACTCTTGCCTGTTATGCTTCTCAGAGTCTTCATTTCTGACACTCCGTGTTTCCGGTTATGGATCGGAGAGTCTTCATCTCGGAGGTTCAAAGTCGAGATTTTGTTCTAGAAGTTTCTGCTCTTGTAAATTATGTGAGTGGCTATAATTTGTCAAAGTAAAACATACATATGTATATGATATAATAATTTATTTCAGGTTCGGAACTATGTTATTTGCTGCCTGATGATCTTTCTGGATTTTTCGAGCCCATGTTGAAAGAATTAGAAATGAAACAGAATGAACTAGGTTTAACGAGTTTTGGTATATCAGCAACCACATTAGAAGATGTTTTTATGAAGTGGGTATTCAAATCATTCTTTTGACATATCGCTCACTCCTTTCAAGAACGTCTTAAATAAAAAA
Organism: Brachycentrus maculatus; assembly: GCF_059751285.1. Taxonomy (NCBI): domain Eukaryota; kingdom Metazoa; phylum Arthropoda; class Insecta; order Trichoptera; family Brachycentridae; genus Brachycentrus; species Brachycentrus maculatus. Next base: position 912,479 of record NW_028280796.1, read on the forward strand.
AAAAAGATTTTTCAGGAGAACTTTTTTAAAGTTTAAAAATATAATACAATGTATTAAAAATAAATATATCAAGCCACTTATTGAACTTTTTACTGTGCAACAGATCTTTTTAGGTAAACCTGAAGGTTTATTCTCCATTTGAAACATATTTAGTATATTCAAAAAATTAATTAAACAATACCTTTTTTTCAAAATGCAAAAACAACACTTTCTGCCCTGTAGCGGGTATATATTAAGTTAAAAATATGCCTCTTTGGGCATTTTCTAGGCATTCCGAAAACATGCACAACTGAATATTGACGATTTTTTATTTACGACGTTCTTGAAAGGAGTGAGCGATATGTCATTACAAGTTAAGATTTTTTCTATCATATGATTAATTATTTTTTCCTTATAGAATTGGAGCTGATGCTATTGAAATCTGTGATGATCAGGATCAAATAACATACAAGGAAAATGACGCTAATGGCGTTTCATTGGGAAATGGTGTTCAGAAAAATGGACATATTGAAAGCAGTAAGTGTTTACGGCTTTATTTGATAATGTGTATGCATTAGTTGTGAAATAAAATTATAATATTATTAATTTATATTACCATCTACATGTACATTATGATGCTGAATTTGGCACCGTTTTAACAACTTACTGTTAGCATATACTTGATAAAATGACTTTTTTTTACTGTTAAAAAAAATCCAATTTTGTGACAATTGTTTCGCCTAGTTATGGAATTTTCAAACGAATTAGTTTTTCAAACAATTTAACATTTAATACATAAATTGAAATAAAGTTCTACAAATTAAACACCAAATCTATAAATAACTTTATTTCCAGTGTTTGCTATTTAACGAACTGCGCTCATGTTGTGTAATTTCAGTGGAGACGCACGTTGGTTCCATGGTTCGGTATACGGGCATGCGTTTGTATTGGGAGCAACTCAGTGCCATGATGTATAAGAAGATGATGGTGACCTTCCGGAACTGGCTACTCACGGTGCTGCAGCTCTTTATACCCGTGCTGTTCCTCATCATCGCCATCATGGTCTCGCGCATGTGGCAGACCTCGGCCGACCTTCCGCCGCTGGAGATGGATCTCGCGAGCACCTACATCGACAGCCGCACCCTGGTCTCCATGGCTAATGACACCAAATCTATAGCGATGGGCAGCCAGTATCTCAAATACTTCCGAGATGCGAACATCGACACTATGTTAGTCACAGACACCAAATTGAAATCTATTGATGATTTTTACCTAAAACAGGTTGGTATATTTATTATTTTTAATTTCTTTTGCAAAAGTGTGTACATTCCGGGGACTAATTGCTATAAATCAATTTATTCTAAGCAACTAAAAGTTTTTACTTTTAGTAGCTTGGGAGAAATTAGTACCTAACGTAAGTACCTACTAATAGAGTGGTTGACGTTTGTAACATTTGATAGTTTTTTGTTGTTGTTTTTTTAATTGTTTGGATTAGTGGGCAGATCCATATGCAGTACAAATTAAACATATATAATAGAGAAGGTGTAGGTAGTTGAATAGAGAAAAGTTTGAGAAGGAGAGGGAGGACATTATGATGGTCAGTTAGGCTTTAAAAAAATAGTCATATTTTCTTGAAGGTTGTCAGAGTGGATATTTCTTTCACATATTAGTAGGCGATATCATCTCTTCGAGGTCCTGGAAGTGAGATGATTTAGGATAGCGATGATGGCGAGATAGGATGATAGCGAATTTTTTTCTGAATAATTTGAATTCTTAGGGCGATTGTCGCAACACGGGATTTCACCGTCCGGCAGTCCGGTTTTCAAAAATGAAAATGACTATGACAGTTTAGCGTGATTGAATTTACGCGCAACGTGTTCACGCACCGATCAAGAACACCGATTCGAAAAAATATGGACCAAAGCACATGGCAATCCAAACCAATCGTCGTTTTAAAACGCTAACTGACGTGCCGGACGGTAAAATTCCGTGTAATTCCGGGTAGTGGACAATCGCCCTTACTCCATTATAATAAATCATTTATTCAAAAGTGATTTTATGATTTATTACAAATGGTCATTGTATGTATTAACATTTTTCAAACACTAAGGATACCGAGTGAGTAATGATAAAACATTACTAGCCCTTAAAATGGGCTACTCCAAAAAAATAATTAGAATCGACAAAATACTTAACACATTTACTACCTAAAGCCGACTAGTCGGCTTTTCGCTGCCAATCGTAAATGACCAAACACCGATTAGTTGGTTGTTTCACCCTACGTTCTAGAAATAATTCTCATAATTATATAAATCATTATATCGATTTCAAATTTGAACTATTCATTAAAAAAAGATAAACTAAATTTTTAAAAATTAATTTCAATTAAAAAAGTAATTCTTTAAAAAATTCATTGGTCAATTAGGTGTAGATAAAAGTGTTTGGATCCCGAATTCCAGGCAAAAGGTGGTAAACCTAGTTTTTCTTTAAACCAATTTAATTTTGCAGGCAGAATATGACATGCCGCAGATGAGAGTGAGAAACTTGGCGGGTGCCTCTTTTGACGGTAACGATGTGAAGATTAGGTTCTCCAACTTTGCCTACCACGACCTCCCAGTTTCCATGATGCTGGCCTACAATGCGATTCTCAAATCTGTGTCTCCTAACTCCTCCTTCACATTGATCAACAAACCGCTACCTTATTCGCTCAAGACAAAGGTAAGAGTGAATTAATATCAAAAGCGATTTTTAAATAATGATATTTATATTTATAGCATGTACAAAACTTATGAATTATGCCTTAACTAAACTTTTTTCCATCCTTAATTTCTGTTTGTTTTTTCAGATTGAGATGCTGAGTTATGGTGACAGTGCCGGATTCCAAATAGCCTTCAATATTGGATTTAGTATGGCCTTTGTTTCTGCGTTCTTTGTACTTTTCTATATAAAGGTAAATTTTATTCCAAATTTTTACTTGACTAATCCTTTTATTCTTTGTTACTACGCAACCATTTAAGAATTCCAGATTTTATTATTACAACAGTTGATATATTTTACTTTTAAATTCAACATATTAATTACTCGGAAAATCTCGTAGACTTGTAACTGGTGAACTGTCCTAAGCATTTATGTATGAATTAAAGTTTTTCTATTTTCCGTTATTCATGTATGTACTTACACTCACCCATCATGATTTAAACACCGTAATTACTCATCTGGGCGTACTATAATCACCTACCTCGCTTGTCATTATTAGGAGAATGTTTTCCTTCATGTGTGGGACATATTCTGGTATCTAACGATCCAATCCTAGTTCGGACGTAGTCACAACATATGTACCTTGCTTGTTTGTTATCAGGAGAATGTTTGCCGCTCCAAGCTACTGCAGCTGGCTTCGGGGGCCTCCCCAGTAATCTTGTGGGGCGTGGCCTTGATATGGGACATGTTCTGTTTCTTATTTATCTCCCTGGCCCTTTGCATCACCCTAGCTATATCTAATCAAACTGGATTTGCCACTGCAGGAGAAATTGGTAAATAACTGCATGTTCCACATGCATATCTGTTGTCTCTTGGTTTATGATTACGATAAAATGAGTTTCTAAAATTATGTATATTCATATAATCTTATTTTTTTTTAGCAAGAACATTTTTGATTCTGATGGTATTTGGATGGGGTATGTTACCAATACACTTTATCGCCGCTCATTTCTTCCAAACTCCTTCAACGGGTTTCTCCAGGATGTGTCTCTTCAATATATTTACAGGTACGAATTATCCAACTGCCGATTTTCTCAGTTCTTCTTCTTCTTTGCGTGCCGTATGTATTCAGACGTTGACATCTATCGCAGCCCTGTACTGGTCCCTATCCCTAGCGGCATGGAAAAGCTGCTCCACTCCTGGGGCCTGTCCAGTTCCCAATGTCTGCCATGATAACCTTTTAAATTAATAAATTATAATTTCTCAGTTTAGGTTCGATTTTTGGCAGGGTCACTAGTGTTTTTGGAGTGAATTTATTTAATATACATTTTATGGAAATATCATCTTCCTCTTATTCAATTAAATATCACGAAAATGCTTCATTATTTAATCTAGTTCCAAAGAGAGAGAGAGAGAGAGAGAGAGAGAATGAGAGAGAGAGAGACAAAGAAGAAAATAATTATTAATTTTTCAAACAATATTTTCACTATGAAACTATAATAAGAACAGGAAATCCTTTCAAAAAAGGACACCTTATAAAATAAAGGAACATTTTATTTTTTCTTAACTATGACACAGCATTTTTTTGTTTGTTTCAATTTCTTTAATTTTCTTTTCAGGAGTGGCCACATTTTTAATAGTAGAAGTATTGAATGCTCCCGGACTGGACTTGGAACATGTTGGAAATATTCTGCACTGGGTTTTCCTAATAATTCCCAACTATGGTTTATGCGGTGCCATCAAGTAATACATATTTTTTATTGAACCATCTCACCTTTTGCATAATTTTGCATGAATACAGTCTGCTTATGAGTGGCAGCTGTGAGTTTCCCGATATTTCTCAGTGCCAATGAGAACTGTTTCTTGTAGGAGGTTCAGAAACAGCAGTTGCTGTTAGATTCTGTGTAGGTACTTTTTGTAGACTTCATCCAGTGATGACGGAGATCTCTATTATCACATTCAGCATCATTGTCCCACCATCTCTGAATCAGTACACATTACACAGTAGAATTTTGATCCAAAAAGGCTGGGAGCAAATGCGTTGAATTAATGTTATATTTAATTTCACTCAATTACTAATTTACATATAATTTTGTTTTAATTTAATTTTAATGATAGTTTTATTTTCTAGGAATCTTTATGAAGCATCTGCAATATTGGAAGGTTGCAGAGCTGTATGTGCACTACAGAATATACCTAATTGCACGCAGTACACAATTTGTGAACTCAGTCCACAATTTCAACGTTGTTGCAGTAAGTAGACATGTTTTTGAATAACATATGTTAATATTTTTAATAAACTTGTAAATAAAATATAATATTTTTTCTAGTACCGGACCACCCATACTTTGAATGGACGAAGCCCGGAATCGGTGCGCATATGACATACATGTTAGTAGTCGGGCTTGTAGTGTTCCTGATTTTGTTGATCAAGGAATATAGGATTACTAACAAGGTAATTTAAATATTGTACTTAAGTCTTCATTAATTCGGCAGATCGTCTATGATTACTTCACAGTACTTAATTAAAAAATAAATAATCAAAAAGTAATACAAATAGTGTCCTCTGTATGAAAAATCTGAATGTAAGCATACTTTTTCTTAATTTTTAAAATATGTTTTCAAATAGAGGGATATTTGTGTTCTTATTGTTATAAACTTAATAATAATAACACAAATACACTTCTCTTATGTAAATAAATATTATTTTTTGACATCTCATCAAAGATGAAGAAGAATATGGAAGTCTGGGCATTTACGGGGCTAACGACCGTCATAGGCCGGTTTAAGTGATCACTTTACACACGTGTAACATTCACTAATTCTACCCATTATTGACAACCACACTACTCAAATTCTTGGAAGTTCAATATATATATATGAACCAATTTTGAAAAATTATTCTTGAATCACTAGAACTTCACTAGAGACATCTATTGGTGAGATGTGATTGTTAATAAATATTATTAGAACATAATAAATAACATAACTCAAGTGGTAAAAAACAGTTGTATTATTTATGTTTTTTTAACTAAGTGAAGGTACATTATTGTAATTTGTAATTATGTATATGATGGAATAAAAATAAATAAATGTATGGTTAATTTTACTAACTATACATACAAATATAAATAAGTGTTTTGTGTGTACAGTTGTGGGAGCGCAGTAGAACGCCGCCCCCACTGGACACGCACGGGGAGCAGGAGGACAGCGACGTGGCGGAGGAGAGGCGCCGCGTGGCCGCCCTCTCTCCCCAGCAGCTGTCCGACTACAGCCTGCTCTGCAAGGACATGACCAAGTATTACAAGAAATTCCTGGCCGTCAATCAGGTGTCTCTGGGTGAGTAGTGGCATTTTTTATTTCACATAAGGATAAGAAGATATGCGTACATGTATTAATATGTAATTTTTTATAGGTATCAAAAGTGGGGAGTGTTTTGGTCTTTTGGGCATTAATGGAGCCGGTAAAACCACTACATTCAAGATGCTAACTGGAGATCTGCCTTTATCCTATGGCGAAGCTTGGGTTAGTGGAAATTCTGTCAAGAGCAATATGAAAGCTGTCTACGATTCTATTGGTAAGACACATTCACTACTAGGATTTTTTCCCTATTGTTATAAATACATAATTTCAACTATGTTAAAAATCTCTCAAGAGCCTGGAACAGTAATTTTTTCAACTATGAATATTTGTTATGTGGGGTTAAATTTTGTGAGAGATGTGACAGTGGACCTTTAGTTATAACTGCCACCTAGAAAGGATGTTATTCCTTTTAGAATAAACTGTCCGGACTGAATAAGATACTGTCAATACTTTTTTTACAGGTTACTGTCCGCAGTTTGATGCCCTTTTGGATGAGATGACTGGACGGGAGACTCTGCACATGTTTGCTCGTCTGAGAGGAATCCCCTTTGAGCAGCAAAACCGCTACGTGTGGGACCTCAGTAAGCGTCTCGGCTATGTCAAGCACTTGGATAAGAAGGTATGATATCCAACACGTGTAGTGAAGATGTTTCGAAACTTACAATATAAATATTTTGTTAATGACAAAAATGATGTTGTCTTTTTATCAGGTGAGAGAATATAGCGGAGGAAACAAAAGGAAATTGAGTACATCTCTAGCACTCCTCGGCGACCCGCAAGTTGTATATCTCGATGAGCCTACTACAGGTAAAATCCTAATTTGGTGTGTTCTCAGCAATGAATGCTCTTAAAATTCAACTGTATTTTCATTTTAATCATAATTCATGTAATAAGTTTAACTAGCATTGGAAAAGATATGGAAGGACAGAGAGATCTCATAATCGACAAGGAAGAGTCCTGTCAACTTTTGTCTTTCCCATTTTCTTACTTGGAATGGAAAATCTGAAACGAACGTAATATTTTAGATGCCTTTTTAGATGTAGTGTTGGATGCACATACTGAGAATATCTTGGACATCCAAACGCACCATATGTTTATATTATCTAATAATTGAAACTCACTGATGAACACTTGACCGTGTGCCTCATACAGATTCTCCGATATTTTGTTCGCCTTGCTGGGTGATACATTGGCGGGAGAAGGTTATTGTGGTTAGCGGTGTGGAGGAAAGAAAAGAAAGAAGGAGATCTTTAGTGCAACGGTTGGATCAGATGAAATCTGTAACAGGCTTTTCAATCGCGGCAGATGTGGGGAGAGTCAATTCAGATGTGGAGCACTCGATCAAACGGAGGAGTGCTGTCTTAAGAATTAGTTGTGAGAGTCAAAATTCTAAGTCACGAAGCACTGACTTAGAAGAATAGTATTGGTAGTTACTAATATTTTCTATTAAAAACTGTGGGGTGTAGAATTATTGATATATTTTAATGTCTCCTGCAGGTATGGACCCCATGGCCAAGCGGCAAGTATGGAGGGCTGTGGCAGGGAGAGGAACGGGCAGCGTGGTGCTCACTTCACACAGCATGGAGGAGTGCGAGGCCCTGTGTACCCGTCTGGCCATCATGGTCAACGGGCGCTTCTGCTGCCTCGGCTCCACACAACACCTCAAGAACAAGTTCTCCCAGGGTATGTACTGTCCATGTCTGACTATAGACTTCATCTATGTTGAGATATCAATGATAGTCCCCGTTCTGCCTGTCCAATAATCCACGTTTTGCTTCCATACAACATTATTATTATTGTTATGTAGTTTTAAAAGTAGGTACCTTATCCATTTGGCTCACTGTCGTGTCGCTATTGTCATTTATATACATGGGGAAGAGACCCCACTTTGAGTTGATTTGTGTGGCGCGTCATTTTGCTGGTGCGCTAAGTGGGGTATTGCTGTAGATCCTTGGTTGTCAAACTCCGGCCCGTGGTCTGCATGCGGCAGATATTTGTGCGGCCTGCGGCATAGCAAACAGTTTTAGTAGGTATCGTCTACCAAAAATGATTTTTCCTCTTATTTTAAAACAAGCTTACCGTTTCTACTTCAACTTTTGTAAAGCAAAGATTTTAAATGTCCAAACAGATTGGAATAAAGATAGTTCTTGGTTGCTAATGTACTTAAATGTCCCCCAGTCTGACGATGAGGTAGTATAGAGGCACAGAAACTCACTGCCGATTGGTTGACAGGTTACACGCTGATAGTGAAGCTGCGTCGCCAGACGATGGCTGTCCATCCTCCGGCCGTGGGACCTCCCGACCTAGTGCCTGCAGAAGCTCCCGCCTCTTTTGTCATGTTCCAAGTGGAGCCGTTACACCAGTTCCTTCAGGAGAGATTCCCAGGAGCTCAACTCAAGTATGTTTCAACTTTTATTATATTAACGTGTATTATATTTAAAAGGTTGGGTCTTTAATGTTAGGACAAGGGTTAGTCGACTGTGGTAGATTATTTAAAAAAAAACAGCTTTTGAGGAACTTCTCTGAATATGCATTTGTGATGAAAAAAACCGCAGTAAGCTCTTCATGAGATGCCAGACTGTTCATCAATAAACATTCTATTTCACTTGAAGAGTGTTTGAAGTTTAGGGTCCTTCTTTTTTGTTTAAAAAGTGGCTAATTATTAGAAATAGGTATCAAAATGTAGTAGAGTGGGTTCGAACCGAGAAATTCTGATTCAAGAGTCCGCGCCACTAACCACGGGACCACAACCCGACACACATTCTCCTACAGTAATTGAGTGTAAAATGATTACATCCTAGAAAAAAAAAACCTACTCTATTCTGGGATATTTAGCTATCTTATCAATACTATACCACTAAGCTAAGCAGTCCGTTATTCTGAAAAAAAAAATTATATTTGAGATGAATAAGACTTAACTGTCACCTTACAATAGCTTATTTTTCATTTTCATTTTTCATTCGAACCCTTATCCGCACCCCAATGGTGCATAGGGCACTGATTCATATGAACGCAGTGTTATCTTGATCGTTTACACATGAAGGAAAGGTGATCAGCCCTCCGCTTCAGGTACCAGTCCAGGGTAATATTGAATAAATATTACAGTGAAAAAATCACTTATATTTATTTGACCCCCCCTGGGAATCGAACCCGGGACCTCCAGAACGGTAGCCGAGCGTGCTGACCATTACACTACGGAGGCGGACAGCTTATTTACAGACTGATTATTATGTTTTCTAACTAGTTGCGGTTCTATGCCGAAATGCTTGCATTTCTTGCACTGTGCACTCACTAACTATTGTTTCCATCACTCTTTTGCGGACTTCTTCATCTCATGCACATTCATTTTAGGGGATAGTCAACTGATTATTCAATTAAAATATGTTTTAGGGAGTCGTATCAAGGCCTGATGACGTACTACCTACCGGACTCAAGTATCATGTGGTCCACCATATTTGGAGTGCTTGAATCTGCTAAGGCTACCTTAAATATCGAAGACTACTCCATCGGACAGACTTCCCTGGAGCAGATTTTCCTCCAGTTCACCAAGGACCAGCGAGGCTATGCTGACTAGTTTCAATCCTACAAGACACGCAATATGTGGTTTGTCAAAATTCAAAATCTCTTTTCGAACTTAAAGCAATTCTCAAATTCAGCCACTTGAAATATGCGTTTGAAAATTGGGCACTGCCTCATGTACAGCAATATTTATCAATTCATTTACTCTTTTTAATTAATTAGTACCTTTATAGACTTGTTTCTAAGAAGCGATATCTTCCAATAAACCAAATGCAATATAATATTTAATATAATGTAAAGAAAAAGTGTCAAACTTCGTTTTGAAAGCCTTCAATTAAGCAATATGGACTTATCGAAATGTTGTAAAGCTTTTATAATTTTGTTCCTTTTAATGTCCTTATCGTTGCCAGTGCGATATCTTAATAACTACATTGTATATATAACCTTGACCACTTTACTAGATATCTCCAAATTTTAACAATGGTGAGGTTGGGTTAGAAGGTTTAATTTTGGTTTATATGGCAAAGCCTCACCCTGCCGTGGAACCCGACCCCTAGCTCCAAGCGGTTCCCATTATCCTACTAATGCGGTTGAACTAAAACTCGTCTCTCATTCAACAGATGCAACCCAACAATCAATACCATGAGGAGAAACTTCTTCAAATTATAGATATTTGATACAATGTATTCATAATTTCAGTATTTTAATTTTACTATTTATAAATGACTGCAGTCATTTATACCTTTATAGTCTGTTGTATTTTTTGTTGTTCTGTATTATAATAAGTATGACAGGGTAGGGTCAAGGAAATATGTAGATATTTTTCTACGACTATGTTAAAGTTCAGAAATATCAACATGAAATAATTTTTACTTTATTTTTTGTAGTGCAATGCGTAGTTTACAAAATGCTTAAAGTTGGTGTTATAGTTAAGATCAAGAATACCCTTTCCTTGTACGTACCTTGTATCAAATATCTAATAATGAGTTTCATCAAAAGATATCATTGCAAAACATGAATTATATTTAAGCAATACATTATGAGAATTAAGAGTGTTATTAGTGCCCTTAGACAATCAAGTGACCTAAAAATAGCATATAAAAATACTACTATTTTGTGGTATAGCGAGTGTTATGATAGTCTGCCTATACTTAATATTAACCAGGTTTTGTGGTTTGTACCTGTTTTATCTCTATGACATTGTAATTTTGTAGTTCATTTAGCGAACTTAAACCCCAGTTGTATTAGAATTTCCCGCTTTATTAAACATGACATTGGGTACCTTATTATAATAAGTTTTATAAAATTAAAATGTATATTTGGTTTCCTTATTCACCTGCGGTTGAAGTAAAAATTACCACTTATAATATACTTTAATTTAAACTTAACCATATTTATTTTTAGTATTATTTACATTTGAAAATATAAATGCAACTTAGTTTGATTAACGGTTAACTAGAGATGAAAAATAATCCAAAACCCTAAATGTAAACAATTAAAATATTTTTTTGAAAAAATATGTCCATATTTACATGTACCTTATAAATACATTTATTTTGTTTCGTTTTAAAAATATTGTCTCTTGTAATATTAGATTTTTGAAGTCTGTTGTTACCTTTGCCGATATGGGCAGCCATCAATATATACTCAATTACTGAGTATTTGAAAAATATTTTAAGGTCTAATTTGTTTGAAAAATAATTACATTATTTATGTAACTTAAAAAAATCACACATTTTTTTCTATGTATTTGGCTGCCTTAAAGAAAAACCAAGTTTCTTACATGGGTATTTCACAGAACCAAAATGTTAATTTTATTTTTGATAAATTTTTTGTTTTGTTCAAGAGTATTGTTGAAGAGAATGTGATTCTAAACAATATATATATTACATTAAAAAAATATTTTATTTAAATAGTAATTTGATTTAAATGATTAAATACTTAAATACCCCAGTAAATTGTTTAAAAATGTTTTAAAAATTAGTTTTTTTCTCAGTTAATACTTGGTTTCACTTTGGGGTACCCATATTGTTATAATTCTTTATTTAATTTTAAAATGTCATGTGATGAAAAATTTATGTGTCTTGAGATTATTTTGAAGAATAAAAATCCTACAATCATAAGTCAATTGGATTGTTAGAATTTTGTCTATAATACTGTGGTGCCTGTACTGTCATACTAAGCGCAAAAGCTCTATAGTAAACCAGAGAAATACATTATAAATGCTTTATGTTAAGTTTTGGGCGAAGATTATTTTTATATCATTCTTGAAATATGTTGTAACAATTAATTTTTTCAAATACAGAAAAAATTCCAGATACACCTTATATTATTTGATGTCAGCTTTTGTAAGTGTAGCAATAGCTGTCCATATTCGATATATTGAGAGAATAAAATTATATTTTTTTACCGTCAGGCATAAAAAAGGTAAATAAATCAATAATTAGGGTTAAAATGTATTATTTTTTCCAACACATTCATGCCTTATCCTTATATGTATTGCGATAAATAATGCAAATTAAATGTTAAGTTGTGCAAAGAGTGACCATCTTGAACTAAACAACTGAGATAACCATAGATATACAGAAAAAATCATTTTCTTAATGTACCATGTGTTTCATTACATTTTTTAGCACATGGGGTACAGAGCTGCAGAAATTTACCAGGAAAAATGATGATTTTAGACCTTTGAGGGTTGGATACAGGGTGCGAGGATATTTTTTTCTTTGGAGTTTTGTTTTCACATATTTCTAGAATACAACCAAGAGTAATCTATTAGTCACATCTCTTAGTATTTTGGGATTTTCTACGGTCTGTGGAAAAAGCACTTTACCCTTGAATATAGCCAGATACAGCTATAATTTCTTAACCAATCTCTTGGATAAACTCTGCAGAATCAGTATGAACCAAAACTACCTATAAATGTTACCTTTGTATTTAGTATGGCAGCTAGCAGAATAATGGCAACTATTGATTGTCAATATGTAACTAAAATATGGAAAAGTACTTATTTATTTACCATTAATTTACTGTGATGTTCCTCTTTTATTTATTTATTTAGTTTATTCACAATATGTAATAATGTGATCCAATATGTATTCAGTAAAATCAAATTCGCAAACTTTGTCATTTTTCGTATATAAGTGTTTGTTATTACGTATATACGATCCTCCATCAAATGCCAAAGCTGCAAACAAGTATTTAGATAAATATACATATATACAGTGAGCTTGTAGTAAAATCTATGTTCTAAGATATTTAATATTTATTTTGAGATGAAATCTTTAAAATATGATAAGTTAACTTATTTAAACCATGCAAATTGGATGAGTATCTTAACTATATGTATATGTGTAATCAAAATGTCTTACTTGACATTTAAAAAAATGTTATTGGCATATGGATTGAGTTATCATTTAATTGTATGCATATTAACTGTAAACTCAATTTCATTGCCATTTTGAACAGTAAAAGGAGACCGAAAAAATGCAATATATAAAATTAAACTTTTGATAATTGACAAACCTTTTTTTCTGTTTTTTTTTTTATTTTACATTATTCTATAATACATGAGATTCTCACAAAAAATAAAGGTCTGTCAATTGTGTACTGAAAGTTATATTGGTTATTTAAAATTCTGTTTAATAATTCACCATTGATTATTATGTGTTAAAATCATTCCAATACAGCAATTAATATAGTGTTTATAGTTAAAATTGAATTTTTTTATTTTTTACAAATGTGTGAAGTGTATTGACTGAGGCCTTTACTAATTACACTGGACTGCTAATTTATCAAGGTTCTGAACAATAAAGTAGCATTATAATTTTACAATAGCCTCTTGTTTTGGAGAGACGGAGATAAGGATGAAACATTTGCCAACAAAACTTTGAAACATCAATGGTTAAAAACTTTGTCAAAAAGTTTGATATTTAAAATAATTATGCATTAATGTCAAGGTCAGGAATTATGTCACAATTGTTTGTCCAGTGTTATTTTCTTTTTAAAGATTGGAGTTTAGTAAATTGAGTACTTGATCGACCTCCCATACCTCTTAAACAGTGATTATTCTTCGTGATATAATTGTATCTAGCTACCTAGTAAGAATAGTGGATTTGTTAGTAAAATACTTTATTAAAAGGTAAACCAGGAATATAAAAAAAAAACTTTGCCACGGATTAAACTAATACCTCTAAGAGGTATGCTAAAAAGATTCATATTTTTATGTCCAATCTAACATAAATTTTGTGTTCCATGCAGAACTGTTAATGATAACTATTACAAATAACACATTATGCAACGAAAAGAACTTAATATTATACTAAGGATTAGGTTACTTAATCTAAAATGAAACATAACGTCATCTCTAAAATGTTCGATATCTGTCAAAAAGTTAATAATTAGTCACTCATAAGGTATTTGAAAAAAAAAAATTTTAATAAAAAAAACATGCCAATTGATGTTTCCTAACCTCAAATTAAAACATTGCATTGTGTTGCCCATTGAAAAGCAGAAATGCTAGTTATCATAATAAAGTATGCCATATTCCTGGTCGACCTTTACGTGATAATTTGAGTAATTGTTCCAATTGAATATGGAAAATGATCCTGCAGAACAAGTTACTCGGCCTAAATATGTATGTATTATAATCTTATAGTCTTTTACAATTTTATTTAAAAAATTATATATTTATTTTATTTCTTGATATAATGTTCTTCTTTTTTTACAAAGAAATTATCATCACAAATGTAATTCAATGATCAAATAATATGTTTGTGTTTTTATATAAATTTTTAATACTTAGCACAATTACTTATTTTATAAAGTATTAATTTAATTTAATTTTAGGATACAATTTAGATTTAATTTATAATCAATTAAAATCATTAATCCCTCAGTTTCTTACACACAAGTTTTCTTTTAAATCCTTAAGGATAATTCATGAAATTATATGTTTAAAAAAAAAGGGATTTATTCAACATTACTTTTGATTGAATGTACACATATGTGTTTATGTATCTAATTTATTAGTTAAAACCATTAAATTAACCTGTCCAGTAGTGAAATTAGTATATCACGGGAAATGTGTTATTTTGTACAAGCACTTAATACTTTTAAAGGCAGGATATGCTGATTTGGAGTTAATAGCCAGTAATATCATATTATTTTTTTGGGCACCACCTTTTTTCTTTTGATTCTACACACCGGTACACTGGTACCTTTCAACTGGTAAATGTCCTAAGACACTTCCATCTTAGGTTATTATTTTAATCTGATAATCAGAGAGTTAATAATATGTGAATGTATATAAAACCGTATTGTGTGATAAAAACTTTCATTTCATAAAAGATAGCATTATTTTAAAGTGTGAGATTTGTTAGAAATATAATAAATAATTTATTGATATAAATGCCTTTTTGAACTCAAGTAGTTCATAAAAAGATTATAGAAATAATAGTTAATATTATAGAAAATATATTATTTTAAAAGTTTTTGTTGAAAAATGACCCATGTTTTTTATAGAATGTTAAATAATAGCCCCAATATGCAATAAATATTACAATGTCTATATCAGAGGTGGCCAAGTTGTTAAGGCCGGTATAGTTCTAAAATAAACAAACTTCACCAAAGCTTTTGTGATAAAAATGAGACTTTAATTTTGATTTTCCATCTTTTTCTGGTCTTATATAACTATTGCCATCTAATCACGCTTTTTGAAGACCAAAACTGGTTCCAAACTATCTAATTACCGAATTAATAATGATTTTATTAATTTACTGAGCTTTTTTATGGCTCAACATCAGATATATATAAATGGTTTGTTCAACTAAATAAAATTAACAGAGCTTTGAAATAAGTTGGCCACCCCTGATTTGAACATTTATCAATTTACAATAAATAATGATAAATTTATATTTTAGTATCCATAAATTGATATCTTGAATTAAAAAATGGACCGTGTGAAATTATATTCAATATTTTAGAAAATGGTATTATCCGCAACAAGCATAAACATTGAGATATTTATTTTTTCCTCATATTTAAAAGAAATTAATATTTCAAGTAATTTTTTTTGCATATTCTTTACTTATAGGAAAAAAATAATTGTATTTGACTTATTTTTATAACTTAGGACAATCTTACTTACAGTCAATTTTGTAAACTACATTTATTTTCTGCAAAGCGTATTATTAAGTTTATATATTTTATTGAATAAATATGTGTATTAACTACGCGTGATAATTTGCACAAATGATGTAATGTTACCAGTGTATATGCACAACGGAAATGAAAGTATTAATGTAATGTAATAAAAACCTCCTATCAACTTCATTGAGTCATTAAATTATATATATTTTTTCTTCCCACATAACAGATAAATAAAAATTTGGCATAATTTATATATCACCATTTTAGTGAAATACTACCTCAAGGGCGCTTACTAAATAAAAATATTAACTTTTGAAAAAGCAAGCATCAATGTAATAAAGATTTCACTGTCAACTTGTGACTTTGTCAAATGCACAATGTATGAAGCACGGTCTAATCCATTATGCAAACCGCAGAATGGGGCACCTATAAGAGCAGCTGTGGGTGTAGTTTTTTTAGGTAAGTCTGGTGTGGGGTCGGATGTTGTTTTAGAAGAGGTATAACAGTGATACGAGAGTTGGGTTTTGTAGATGAGACAATCGGAGGGGGAAATTGAGTTTTATTTTTTATTTGACATTGTAATAAATTCTGGTAGCGCATATTCCATAGTCCCTTATGAAGAGTGATATAAGTCTCCACACAATTCACTGTTACAATAAAAATAATAACACTTTGTAAGTTTACAAAAGGAATGAAAAAGAGAAAAATGATTTATGAGTGTTATTATATACCTATTCCTATTATCCATCAAGTCATTCAACACGTTGACTGCCAACTACGAGATAACTCGTAGATTGCGTTCTTTGCTAGGACGCCGACTATGATTTATCTCATAATGTGTTTACTTGCCATATTCGTACAGCTATGATAAAATTCGTAGTATACCAGTGCTAATATGGATAGATGGCTTTTGGGAAGAGAAAAAAAAATCAATGCTGGCTTACATGAACAGAAAATTTATTAATAAATGAAAAGAAAATATAATTATAAAAAAATCATTCAAAATCAAGAAGTAATTTAAAAAAAAATTGAATATGATAAAATGAAATTGGCGTTTTAGACCGCAATCTGAAAATTGCCGTGGCAGTCAACGTGTTAGCAACTGAACTAAAAAAGAGCTACTAGTAATTGGTTAATGGCAGTAGGTAGAAACAAAACTAATCGTGTCATTCCAACGTTCCGCACATGGTTGCATGAGCCAGATGTGATATTTTTTAACCTTTCCGGGAGTATGGACGTAAATGAACGTCAGTGTGAATTTTCCTCAAAGTAGTATCAACGTTAATGAACGCCGTAGTCTATCTGTCAGTTGGAATAATGTAATTTGTAGAGTAATGACAACTGTGGATATTTGTATTTAACTTTGTCATAAAATGAAACCTAGAGATGGTAAGCTTTATTTTTTATTTAAATTATTTTTACATAAATTTTATCTTCATAATACAAAGATATTATTTAAAAAAATATATATTTAATGTAAAAAAACGCTCTCCCCAGAGAAAGTCGGACATAAATTATTGTACTCCGGGAAAGGTTAAATATCGTAAATGTGCTCTACGCATTGTAAAAAAAGCAGTGAGAACACGAGTGTACAATCAAATGATTAAAATGTGGTAATTTACCCCGCAAAACTGATACTACTGAAGTTAGAAGTTTTTTTGGTAATAAAATAATGAAGATAACTATTTTCTTTAGTGCTAAAGGTAAAAAATACGTCAAAAAATGTATTCCCTCCATCCAGATCTGATAGTACGTAGGTACTGGCAATACGTAAGGGCAATACTGAGCTAAAATGTCACTTTGAACAGCGGTTGTTTGGTTGTGTAGTCTGTGGTTTGTAGTTTGTTTACTATCTGTCATAATCTTTGTATCCGTCATCGTGCTGTCACATTTGAAATTCGCCCATTCGGCTATACAATTAGAAAAGAATATTATGTAAAGTGAATATAATTATTATTTAACAACATTAAATTCGCTAAAATAATGGATATAAACATTTTTATACCTGAATTTTTGAAGACGGATAACTTTAGTCGTATTAAAGGTTATGTCTTGGAAACATCGGACAATGTATTGGGAATATATATTTACGCCAAACACTCGATTAACTGCCGAGAAAATTCATCGAAGCTCTGTTGCAGCGAATGGATCAATTTGAATAAACACGGTGTTTTAGATGGTTATATCAACAATTACCAAAATGACTTGCCTGAGGAGTTGATCCAATGTTTGAACTGTGTTATGTTAGAATCAGAAAACAGCACCATAAGACTAAAAAAACTCCGCGTACATGGAAAAGATATAGACCTCAAGACAATAAAAAATAATGTCGTAATGTTTTACGATTACACCGCTATATTGAAATCCGAAGATTTTTTTTCTTTGGAGGGAGATATGAGAGAAAATATGAATCAGTTTGCAGTTTTGAAAACTGTCGTAAAACATAATAGTGAAATTTGCACCGAGCAGAAGCTAAACGATCAGGACTGTTTGAACTACATGAAAAAATATAAAATTGTGCAAGTTTTTTCAAGTATTTATCAAATCCTTTGTGGTTATTCTAATTTATGTGTGCAGCTATGCAGTTCGATAAATTCACTTCACTGGATATTTTATTGCTTATGGAAAGAACGAAAGGTGCTTGTTTGTTTATCTTTCGATGGGCAGAATGTATCTCTTTTGTACATGACATTTATAAGTTTATATCATGTATTTGACAGATATATTTTGTTTTATGTTCACAAAAACCACGCATTGACGTACTATATGTGTGCACAAAACAGATTAAAAAAAAATATATAACTAAAACATTTAAATATACAATTTTTTTAAAAATCATAACAAAACCAACATAAAAAAAACAGTCTCATAATTTAAATAAGTATTATATATTTATTTAGACCATGGGGCTGATGATTTATAGTTCATGTTACTTTTATTGCAGATATCTGTTAGGACGGGAAACTTAATAACATCTATATTAATAGACCTGCTGGGTGGATTGTTTGTACTACACTGTATCAATCTTTGGACTGTTGATCCTGTTAATGAATTATTTGACGTAATTGAAGTAAGTATTTGCTGTAATCATATTTCCTATCAGCAGAATATTGTAAGGGCTAATTTAAAAACAAGGTTGAAAGTCTTGAAAGAACACTTAAATAAGAAGGAATTTATACATTTATATGATTTTGCATTGTAATGCAGACAAAACTAAAAATGCATCTTTTTCAAATCGCTTCCCAGCACAACAACATAAAGACAAAAGCATTCTTATAAAGGATAAAGTTTTATTTTTTTAATATCATGCTATAAATATGTCAATTTTTTTTCAGTCGATTGTAGATAATTTGAGAACTTTACTGAAATGGTTGATGGGTTCTCCTGCAGGTCTAAAATTAAACCACGCTTTCAATAACATGCTAGGAAAATTTTTCTTATATCACATTGAACTCTGGTGGATGTTTCTAGGTGAGTATAAAAATTTAAAATCCATTTGGCAATTCATCAGATAGGTTATTTAATAACATTTGAAAAAACATATTAATATTTAATTACATGTAAATTACCACATTTAAAGTATTCTGTTCCATGTAAATTTTAATCATAAATGTATAAAGAATCACACATACAATGCAAATATTGTGAATTTTAAAGAATGAGCTGTTTTGACCCACAGTACACAATAGTAAATATAGAAGTTTGTCATTGAACCGTCTGAATAACATTATCCGGAAAGTGAAGTTATTAAAAAAAATATTAATTTTATTAAAAAAATAACATTAACATAGCTTATTAATTGATTTAATTATTTAAACAATGTTTATTGTCCAGACCTTTTATGTTGCTAACTCAAGGAATAAAAGTATAAAAAGGAGGGGCTCAATTAAATTCCCACACACTGAGGTGCCATCACTATAATATTTAAAAAATTATATCTCACAATAATCCATTTTTAATTTTCAATTATGTTTTTTTACCTTTACAGTTATAACAAAGAACATTTTACAAACCGTACTGCAAATATTTCAATTTATGGGCATGCTGGGATTATCATTTCAAGCAGCCATCTTTGCGGATATTTTGTCTTTAGCCAGTTTTCATATTTACTGCATATACACTTACGCAGCAAGGTGCTTGAATTTTCCTTTATTATAAAGATTTTTTAAAACACTTACTGTACAGTAGTCTTTAAAACCTGTTATTTTGAAGTCTGACACATTCAGAAGTCTGACTTGTCTGATCAAAATAAAGTTTAACCTTTTAACTGCTTGAACTGTGTTTTATGTCATGACTTTCCTATTCTTTTTACCATCCCATTTTCTATTCCTACCATGTTCATTCATGGGTAGAATAGTGTATTTATGTAGTGTATAAATCGATCTATGAAAGAGTTACTGACAGGTTGTAATTTTTCTAAAATCCTTTTTTTTTATTTCTTCACTTCTGTTGAGATATGTATCTTATTAGATCTTTAAAAAATCTTATTAGATAATTTGGTTTTCTTTATATTTTTCATAAACAAAAGATGTTGCAGGTAAAAAATAGTACCTTTAGTTTTATCAATCTTGAATTTATTTTTATCACAGGCTATACAACATACAACTTAGTGGTCTTATTGCGCTGTGGAGACTATTTCTCGGTAGAAAACATAATCCACTAAGGGGGGGTGTGGACTCCTGTCAGTACAACCACCACCAGCTGTTTGTTGGAACTCTAGCATTCACCATTCTCCTCTTTCTCTTACCATCTACAGCCCTGTATTATGTTGTTTTCACAACGGTAAGTCGATCCAACATTTGTTTTGTTGTATTTTATTATTTTGTATGAAAACACAATAGAATAGTCACAAAATCAGGTATATCAAATAATAGCCTCATTGACATCTTAGCACTTTATTCTGGAATTTTCCATGATAGAGAAATATATCACTGTGCGTCGGGTCCTGATTGGTTATGTAATGCGCCTAGTACATTTGTTTATAGATATTTTGCCATTTACCCATATGGTTTTTATTATTTACGGTATTATAATTATTAATATAAACGGTTTTTAATATTGTTAGAAAAGGATCAAATAATTTTATACTTAAAGATTTTTTTTAAAATATCAGTTTAAATACATATTGGTATTTTTTATACCTATTGTATAAAATCATATAAAATTGCTTCCCAAGCGACTTCAATGTTGTCTATATTGGATATCCTAGGTTAGAGACCCTCATAAATGTTTTCATTTGCCTATCTATGTTTTGTTTCATTTCAGTTTAGAGTGGTTTTGGTGTCACTCGGAGGCGTTTTATCTTGGATTCGCCATATTGTACAATCTTTCTCACTATACTTGATCTTGCTTTGGCTTCTGAAATCAAAAAGGATAGCAGGTTACTTTTATTGTATTTTATTTTATTGTTTCAAATAATTGAATGGTAGTATAAATTTATGTGATACATATTCTGCAAATATTTTTTTTAATATTTAATAAATTTAAAGTAATCTATGAAATCAATGTGAAGTTTGATTTTTTTTAAATTTCTTTATCCAAGCTTGATTTGTGTTTTTGCTTTGTTTTTTTTTTAAATTTTATTTTAAATAATAACATCATTGGTTAATTGTTACAGGTGAAATAAAAATATCATTGGTACCTTCTGTGGATGTGCAACAAAAACCAATTTTACTGAGGGTCCATCTTCAGACTGCTTCCATTTTCCAATTGATAAAAAAATATCAACCACCTCCATTTTCCAAGCCAGTTGCCAGCATTCAATGGGGAGAAATAATTTCAAGTCTCTGTAGAGGGAAACTATTGTATCCTGTGTAATGAATAAAACTATTCGTTTATACTATTTATTTTAGTTTTACTACACCAGCAATCATCTATTAAATACATATATGTAATTCCTATAAAAAGTTTGTAATTTTACTACATACAAGAACTGTATTTTCATATAAATGTCGGTGTATTTACAATATATAATATTACATTATAACAAGGGATTTCTGTTTAATAAATGTACATATTTACTCATTTTATTATTGAGTTATTTATTAACTTTCACAATCGGTTCATTTTACGTCCCATATTGAATACAGTGTATATAACTTTAACTTTACTTTGAAGTTTATGTTTTAACTACATAGTGTATATAACATTAACTTTTTTCGGTAACTTTCAATTTTGTGAAAATACAGATCAACAACTGGTTTAAATTTGACAATGTTTCAGTATTTAAAAGTTCAGAAGTAAAGTTGAAGTTATATTCAATTTGTAGTCAAACCTTCAATTTAGGAGCATGTATCGAATCTTGCCCTGTTTCATAATTCTTATTGGTGTGTAGTGTGTTCTAAATATGACCTGAAAAATATTATACACTTTGGGCACAATATATCCAAGTATTTCCAAACCACTACTCAAAAAATAATTAAGGCCTTACTCGCAATATTAGAATTCATTAAGCATCCGGCTGCCCTGAGAGCCGGACGTCATTTCGCGCCCGATTTTTTGAAAAACGTATTAAAGTTTTTTTGTTTCCTAGAATTTATATTGATTTTTTTTTTAATTTTTAAAAACTCTTTCATTCAATAACTCTTTTTTTTTTACGAAACCAAACAGTTAATTCAAAGAAAAACTACAGAGACGGTGTTTTAATAAAAAAAATATTACGTGAAATTGTAGCTGAGTTTAAAGATTTTTTTTTGTGATTTATCGTATACTGGGCATTAAGAGGTATCTAAGTAATAGTTGTATTATGTATATACATGAGTTTTATTGTTTACCGTATCATGTTTGGAACCATCACACCTCTTTTTAATTTATTTAATTTTATTTAAGATACATTTATGTAGGTCACTCAAAACATAAAATTAAAATTTTGTTTCATTCTGGGGTTGAAATATAATAAATAATAATAATAATAAAACCCTCATCCGCACCCCAGTGGTGCATAGGGCACTGCTTCATATAAATGCAGTGTTATTTTTTATCGTTTACACATGAAGGAAAAGTGATCAGCCCTCCGCTTCAGCTACCAGTCCAGGGTAATATTGAATAAATATTACAGTGAAATAATCACTTATATTTATTTTACCCCCCCTGGGGATTGAACCCGGGACCTCTAAAACGGTAGCCGAGCGTGCTGAGCATTACACTACGGAGGCGGACAAAAATAAATTTAATATCAATAAAAAATACATGATTTCACATTTTTTTTACAATCTCGATTTATTTAATTTATTCAAATGGTTAGAAAAAAGTCATTCTTTACTATCATGATTGCAGATTATTTAACTGTCTATGGTCAGATTTTGACATGTGTCAAAAAATAAATTTTCGTTTGTGTCCTGGTGGCCGTGATGGTTAAGACCTTAATTGGATTATTTTTTATTTTATTGGATTTACTTAGTTAGTAAACTGAATATATTGGCATAACACCACTAGTTTACCAAAAAAATATATCATCAGTAATATGTGACGTGTAATGAATCTAGCTGAGCGCAGTGACGATTCCACTCCGATATCAATTGATAACGAGAACCCAAATGCCACTATTTTGCCAAAAAGCGATGATAAAGAGGATATACACGAGACGGAAAGCCCATCCGAAGAAGCAGCCACCGTTCCACCAGCACAAAAAAGAATAACTTTGAACATGGTGTTACGAGAAACCCTGTTCTTTTTAGCTTTGGCATTGACAACATACGATGCATTACAAAATTCGTAAGTCCAAAATATATTGAATAATTTTCATAATATATCTTTGCATCTGCGAATTTTTATCGTATCATCGGTACATGCAATTATTATTTTTCTCTCCATAATCTGCAAAATACTCGAGTGTCTAATTTATGTTAATTTTTTATGTATTTATAATATAATAAAAAAATTGCATCTGGTATTAATTTGACAATCTTGATTTTGCGACCTTTGTTGCTTTGAAAAAAAAACTAATTATCAAACTGCATATGTATTTCAATAAACTGTTTCGATAGCAAACAATGAGAGTTAATTGTACAAAGTAATAAGTAGTGCATTTTATTAAACTTGATGTTGCAAATATATAAATTATTTAAAATTAATTTTAAATCATGTCTTTCCATTTCATTGTCTCAAAAACCCACTGAAAAACTGGTTAGTTTTTTTTTTTGCAATTCAATCCAGAAATTTTAAATCAGAAACTGCGACACTAAACACAGGACCACATCCTGACTCTTAATTTAATCAATAGATGGTTGCCTTTAATTTGATTGAATCAATCAAAATTTTGATTATTAAAAAGTAAACACTTGTATTAAACCACTAATTGAGTTTTATTTCACACGACTAGTTGAAAACATCTGTAGTTATTGAAATTAGTCGTGTGATATAAAACTCAATTAGCGTTCTAATACAAGTGTTTAATTATCAATAATCAACATGTCATTCCACAAAGTTAATGCCAAATCAGTAAATAATATAATTTGAATTTTATTTATTTTATTATATTCTCAACCAAATACCAATCATCAAGTATGTTATAATACCAACTGAAATGTTTTTAGACCCCCTAAAATATCGAGAACACCGATTGCAGCCCCGTTTTTTGAAACGGGGTCGCTCGTCACAGATTGGTATAAAGGACAAGTTTCCACCGCACTCTCCGTAATCTCCAAGACTGAACTGTCGTTTGTAATGTACTATGCTCCGTGGGATGCGGAAAGTCAACATGTCCGCCAGGAGTTTGAATTGGCCGCCCAAATCTTGTTTAAACAGGTGGGTTCTAGACATTATGTGAGTCATAAATTCAAAGATAAAAATCTATTATTTCATTCTAAAACATTGGATTTGTCAAATTGAAATTTTATTAATGTTGAAATTTTGCTCGCATTTTATTAATCATCACCAAATTATTGAAATTACATAAAATTTAAAAAGTGGTGTGTTATTTTGATTTCAATTTTAGCACATTGTGACTTTTGTTACCAATCTCGATAAGGATTCCACTATTGTATCTAAAATGTCATGACTTATTTTCACTCAAGAGAAACATACTGTTTAGCATGCTCTACTTGTAATGGTATTTTAGTTTGATTCTTATTACATTTATAAAAATCCATCTTTTTCATTGCAAATTTGCTCATTAAATAAAAAGCAATTTAGTTAGTTGGCAACATGATGTAATCTTATGCTCATTTTGGTTAGTTGGCACGAATGCCATTGAAATCAATGGAAAAACATTCCGAGTTCTGTAAGTTTTAATTTCCAGTCATAAATGGAAATTAAAATGATTGTATCAACAACAAAAAAAATCTTCCCCTTTCATACCCCCAAAAAGTTAAGTTCCCACTATTACGTTGTCAAAGATTTCTTGTCTTGTTTACTGTTCACAATCATTTTATATTTACAAACGGTTTTCTCTTTTACTAGGTGCATTTTGCAGCCATTAACTGTTGGCACCCGGGCGGTGAATGCAGGATGCTTCATAATAAAATATCCACCTGGCCAATCATTATGGTATACACAGCCCATCTCAAGAGTATTATTTACACAGGTAAAACATCATTTCAATTTGATCACGCATCTTCAGCACATTAATTTATGCCCTAATATTTTGTGACTTAAAATAATTATTGCTGACTGTACAATAGTTTTCCAATGTGTCTACAAAACTTAGATAGATCTTTGAGATAAACTTAAATTGAAACTTAAACGTGCATGATTTTCACTTATTGCTTTAAATTTCGTAACCACTTAATGTTAATATTTTAATTCAAAAGGAGTCGTATTTTATTTTACGTTTGTTCAACTTTCTACTTGAACTTAATAATTTAAATATATCAACTGCTCAATGCCAAAACGATGTACAGAAAAAATAAATAAAAACATTTTCTACTTGAAATATAATAAGTGAAAGCAACATTGTATGTATAAGTTATAAATAGCCCAAATTTTTTAATTTTATATAAAAAGAAAATAAATTTATCAATAAAATGTTCTTATTTGTAACAGGTCCCAAAGACTCCGCCAGCATGGTTCGATTTCTTCGTCAGATCACAAAACCAGTACAGAGGCTTACCAATACCGATAGTCTTGTGAAACTAATGGCTATTTGCGGTGTAAGTTTTTTGAAAATATGCAATACCAAGAAATATGTACAAACATATAAATATATATATTTTACAATTGTTTATCGAAATTGTTGTGGTTGTTCAAACTTGAAAATTCAGATTTGTGCCATTAGATTGACTATATGTTCTTGTGTCATTCGTACTATTTGTCCTACATATTCTGTTTCAACAACACTCTTAGTTTTCATTTAACATATTTTCGTCTCTCCATATTTTTTCAAGGCCCTCGTGGTTGGATTTACCCCGATAACGGAGAAAGTGAATCACTACTACACAATGTATAGTGTAGCTCTCAAATCATTAGAGCTAGATCCTTTCGGTGACATCTGCTTTGCTGTAGTCACATCGGAGTCTCTCGCTGAAGAGTGGGGGGTGGAATTTGTTCCCAACGTGCGACTGATGCTGTGGAATGAGACTTTGGTAATAACTTTATCTCAAATTTAACTATTTACTTGGTAATTTTGCTTACTCCACTTTAAAATTTAAATTTGAACGCTGCTAAAATCTAATTTATGTTAACCGTTTTTCCATTCCATTTGTAAAAAAAAAACAGTTTTCTTTAAATCTAGATATAGTAATTTTTCTACCACTCTATCATGTAAACTATTACATAATTTTTTTAATCTTTCTCAAAACCGTAATTACTAAAACTGTTAAAAAAACTACTGTTTATATGGATAGTTTCATTGTTTAAATTTTAGTTCACAAATAAAAAAATGTTCCCATTATTTTAAATTATTATCATAACCAGTGTAAATCAACACAAAAATAACTTCATATTTGATAACCTTTGTGTTATGAGTTTTGTATTTGTAAACATTTAAAAATCTTTTCAATGTCAATGTTTATGTAATTATAACGGCTTGCAGATAACAGTTTCTATTCCATTCCAAAATATGTTGGTAAATAAGATCTGCTGCGGAGTATGATACAATTTTGAAATAAGTAAAGAGTTCACATCAACGAGTAACTGAAACTGCAAACAATATTGAATTTTGAATAAGTAAAAGGTCAATAGAGCACAAAAAGAGAGCATGCAAACATTTTGTCAGACACCTATGATATTTGTGGAGTAATAATATAATGGATTCCTAATTTTTAAAACTTTTTTTACTACATGTTTGTAATGGCATTTTGTGCATTTTTGTAGCTTGCCTACTGTACATGATGTCTCAGATTGTTTTTTGCCATGCACATGCAAATCAAATATTTTTAGCATGGTTTATCAAATTCCATTAGATTTCAGAAAGATAGGATAAAGAGGCGAGCTTTTAGCTCCTTATTTATTTATATTATTTAAGCAGATTAATTCATTCATTATTGATTTCTAACTAAATGATTCATCATATCAATGTTATTTATTTTGTTGTTGTATGAATCAATGTTTTTCTTGTAAGTTTTTGTTATTTTGATTTATTAAATTAATAAAAAAAAATATTTTATTACTTCTGAAAATATTTTTTTCTTCTTCGTAAAATCATTCCCAAAAACAGTATGAGTGTGTTAACATAACTAGTAGAAACATTTATATAAAATCAACATTGCTAATTAGGCAGTATTTTCATAACATTGAAATAGGACCTATAAAATTTTAATGTGTCTAATATGAAATCAGAGAGGCAACAATACTTTTGTTTAACTTACTCGATCTGTACAACCAAATTAATTGATAAAATAATACATTTGACTGAATTTCTCTTCACACGTGATTTTGTTTATATGCAGGAATTCCCTGAGGATTCAGCATTCAAAGTGGACTCCATAATGCAATGGGTGTGGGGGCATATGGCTAAGAAAGTGGGCTGGTACACTCCACAGTGGCAGAAGTCTTTCAATTTGCAGAAAATATTTTCCGATGGCCCTGCCCTCATTCTCTTCACGCCGAGGAACCAATACTTTGATGAAATACCTAACTTTAATCTAGTGAGTTATGTTTTTATTTTTGGGCTTTGTCCAAACGCCACATAGTATAAAATTTAATACCTAACCGCAAATAATGTGTCTATGGTAAAATCTATAGACTGTTAAATGTTAAAGAGGATTAACAAAATAGATAGACAATCCCCTTCTTTATTGTGATGAGTTCTGTGGATTTTACTAAAGTCTTTTCGTATAATATTTTATATGATCTTTAGCTCAACGCTTTAAAAATTTATATTCTATGAATGTAAATTATTTTTTACATCATATGTTACTTTGCAGCTTCAAGAAATATCTTTAGAATACAACAACTGCGGCAGTCCTTGGATCTCTGAAATGGCCAAAGTTAGTTCGGAACAGAGGCGAAAATATCTCGAGTATGAACGGAACATGACACTTATGTGCTCGGAGACCGCGTTCGATATATTCCCGCACGAGTTTGTACCGAAAACCTCTCCGATCCAACCGCCGGTAGTGAAAGCCAATAAAAAGATTTGGTTGAACAAGACCACTTGCAAAAGGGAGTTAAACAGCGAGAAATTGCAATCGTTTTTGTTACATGATCATAGTCAGACTCATTCGCATGTCGGATCTCGGACTGTAGATGTTGTCGGGTGGCCGGGATGTTGCACTAAAGAAGAAGAAGGCAAATCTTGTCAAGCTAACTCTCCACCAGTCAAAGACGAAGATTCTAGTGAGGATTTTGAAACTGTGCTCAAGGAATTCACCATGGGGAATGATAATAAAAGGTAAGTCTTTGTATTATAATTTGTATTTTATGATAATATTATTTTTGATTATCCCTGTGAATGATACCATTCTAATTCTTAATATTGTAAAAAAAAATTTTTTGGCACAACATTTGTTTTAACTGCTTTATTTATACGTATCAGAATTTTATAAAAAAATGTTGATATCATTAACAATTGGTTTTTAAAAAAGAACATGTAAACATATCAAAACGAAATAACAAGAAATAAAAAAAAAGTATTTATATATTTTTTAGCACTTCTGTAAAATTTAAGTTCTTGAGAAAGCTAATTGTATTGCTCTTAAAAACAGTCCACAAGGCCTACACCAAGAAGAAGAGAATGTTCAAATGGCAATTTTACGAATCATTTGTTCATCAAAAGAAATGTTACAGATGTCAATCAATGCAAGGAGTATCAAATTTCCCAAAAATAATAAAAATCAGCCAGTGATGAGTATTCTGCATTCCTGCATTGAAACCTTTTTTGTGAATTCTGTAGCTTCATTTATTTAACTTTTTTCATTATTTATTGTTTCGACATTCACTTTGTGCTAAGACATGATTAAATTATAAATATATTTTTTTACCATTTTATTGTTACAACTTGTTTCGGAAGCTACAGATGCTTCCATCTATGGGTTTGAATGAAATAAAATAAATATAGGGAATAAGTAGTATATTCAAGCCTGTAGATGAAAGCATCTGTAGCTTTTAAACTAGCCGTAATGATATAATACTTAAGTGGGAAAAAACAAGTGTTTTATAATCTGTATTTGAAGCACTAACTTTGTGATTTTCCATTTTATAATTAAAATATAACTTTGTTTTAAAATCACTATAAATGTTTTATTATAACTTAATTATAATGTCTACCGGTTTCGCAGCTAACTGCTTCTTTATCAAGACTGATTAGTATTAATCAGTCGTGAGTAAAATATTTACAGTGATTTTAAAACAAAGTTATATTTTAATTACAACAAGTGTTTTATTTATAATTTAACTTTTTTCAGTTTCAAAACGTCCATGCTCGTCAATGACAATGACTCCCGCGCCCCGGTGAACCTCCTGAAGCGCCGCGTGCGCGAGATCTGCATCTTGCTGACGCTGGGGCACCGCCACCACCCGCAAGTGTACCCTGTCCTGGACGGGCCGGGGGCCGTTAGCATCGAGGGCCTGGCCTGCAAGTCCAACCGCTCGCTGGCCCTCTTCGCCATTGACAGTCTGACCAATCACCACTTTGCAGAGTCTCTGGGGATCGATATACTCAATGCCGAGGACCACACGGCCGTGGTTATACTAGATAATGAGGTATATTTTAATTTTATCATTAATTCATCCAAGAACAAGCTGATTTTTTTAAATTTTATTTATATGGTTTCAAAAGTTTTTTTTTATAATTTTAATTAATTTTCTAAACATTTCTACTTACAATCCTAAATTTAAAACGCAGTTTCTCTAATAAAAAGACTAAGCTCTTGTGCTTGGAGAGGGAGTTATACTTGTTAGTTATGTTTGTTGGTAATACAATTTATTTTTATTATTATTATTTTTCGTGTTTTTTGCTCTTTTTTTTCTTTGTTAGATTAACACATATAAAATTCATTAAATTTATTTTTTAGCATTTTAATATCTTCAATTTTTTTATGTCTGTGGGAAGGTTGTTGGGTGATGATTAGACATTGTGCGAATAAAGTAAGGGTTTTTCATTTTATTTACGTCAGCAGGCCACATTTTATAGCGAAATTATAAGAAATAATGCATGTACTGGTGGATGGCTAATACACAAACAAAAAGTGATGTAAATTCCCATCTTCCATGTTCTTGTCTCAATAACTCTTCTTAATCTCTGTTGAGACATCAATCAAAACATTATTTTAAAAGTGGATATATAGAAGGTGTTATAAGATACATTGTATTGCGCATGCGTAATGCCCAAATTATAAAAGTTCAGTCATTACAGTATGCCCTAGATTCTAGATATCCAGTGATACCTTTATAATTAAGTAAAATCCAATTTTTTTCCAGTCTGAATCACAGTATGTACTTCACAAACCCCTCGGAGAAGCTTCTTTGCGAGAGTTTATTTACAACTTTTCGAGAAACAGCTTACCGCGGGACTTGAGAACCATCGCCCTGAATGCAGAGTACACCCACTACTACGGAGCGGAGAAAGTAAAGCAGCAAGCCGCTAAAGGAGACACGAAGAACTTCTCCCCCAGCGCTAACCCGTGGTGTCAGACAGACAAAACCAATGGCGATATTGTCTGCATCACAGAACTTAACACATCCAATTTTCAAGACTTTATAATGCAACGAAATAAGGTAAATTATTTTCAACCTTACTTCGCTGGTATTTATTCACTTTTGATAAGCTTTGTTGTTTTTTGTTAAAGGTCTCAATCGCAGGTGTTGAGGTTCAGCTATAGTTATGTGAATAATAAATTTTCGTATTTCTTGACCTTTCTCAGTCCGGTTCAATCTTTTGTAAAGTTAAGCCATATAATTTATTATTGAGCTGTTTGTTCGGAGAGTGTTTTGGGGATGCGTCATCTAAAAATTTGATAAAAACATATAGTCTCCTGACCAAATCACCCAAATTTGGCCAAGTGGACTGACATTTCACGATCACATAGAGGCAGTCAGTGGTAATGCATTGAAAATGCTAGGATTTGTTCTGCGTACTGCCAGGGTTTTCGAAAATACCCGCGTGCTGAGAACTCTTTATAACTCCTTGGTGCAAAGTAGACTCGAGAGTGGCTCGATGATTTGGGGGCCACACGAGCTTAAGTACTCTCTTATGGTAGAGAAAGTCCAAAAGAAGTTTTTGAGGTATCTCTACATGAGAGAGTACGGCTATTATCCTTGGCTCTACCCGACCCAGTTTTTCCAGGGTATGCTTGGCTACAATAGTTTAGAGACTAGAAGGAATGTGTATTTGATTACGCATTTTTATCGATTGTTGCGCGGTATGATCGATAATCCTGAAATTATCCGGAACATTTGTCTGAATGTTCCCGATAGTTACCTAAGACAGCGTCGACATAGATTGTTTCACATTCCTATACACAGGACCAACCTGCCGATGGTTATGCCTGTAGGAAGAGCTACCGCTATGTTGAACAATATCACATTGGATATTGATCTGTTCCATGTGTCCGAAGGAGTTTTCCGAAGCGGGATTCTTCTACACCTTTAAGTCTTGTTGCTTACTTTTAATATACACGCCTTGAATATTGTTTGTTATGTATATATTATTTTTTTGTTGAATAAATTGAATTAAAATTGAAATTGAAATTGAATTGAAACAAGGTCTGAAAATCTGATCTGAAAGCTTACATGTACACTCAATATTTCAACAGGAACACTATAACCTAACATTATAACTATATAACTATAACATAATAAAAAAGTGTTAAAAAACGAGAAGTTTTAACACAACCCTCAAAATCAATTTGAGTTGCCATTTGCCGGATATAGTTTTTCATAGTTATGAACAAATTTTTCATTAATTATTTACAAAGATGACAAATTGAAAGATATTAGCACCTTTAAACCTTTAGACAGGCGCCAAGGCGTAGTTGGGTAGACCGTTGACTGCGAAAATGGCGTCGCGGCTTTGAACCCCGCCAATTGCAAAATAAATCCAAGAACGATTTACTTTCAATTGGTCTGGGTGTTTGTGATGTGTTTTTCATATTTACCTTCCCTATCTTTACAATCTTACCTGCAGACAAGCCTCTAAAAGTAGAGAAAAAAAAATATTAAAGGTTGCCATTTGCTCGATATAATTCTTCATAGTTATTATACAAACTATTAAGCACTTAAATGAGTAAATGAAATATATGCTATTCGCGCGTTTAAAGTCCTATAGGGTGCCGGTGAGTTGTCAGATTGATGTGACATTATAGGCTGTGCTGGTGGCATTGTGCGGAGCGGGGTCGGGGGCCTGCGGAGGGCTGCTGTCGCTGGCGCTGCTGGGCGTGGCGCGTGTGCTCCAGACCCCCGGCCTGCTGCAGGTGGGCCGCATCGACCCCAACAAGCACGACCTGCCCTGGCAGTACACCGTTGCCAAGTACCCCACACTCGTGTTCTTTCCCATGAGAGCGTAAGTTTGTGTCAAAATTCAGTTATGGAATATGGTTTAGTAATCTAAAATCCGTACTGTATTGCTTCGGCATTTACTTTGTGATAAGACATGATTAAATTGTAAATAAAAATTGTTTTTTTACCACTTGAGTATTATATTTGTTTTTAACGACTAGTTTCGGAAGCTACAGATGCTTCCAAAATTAGATGTTAAAGATAAATATAATACTCAAGTGGTAAAAACAAGTGTTTTTATTAACAATTTACGTTGTCAACAATTAAGGATGGTACCAAAAAGCGCAAGATGCCAATTTGATTCCCGAATTTGGAAAATGAAGAAAGTCATCATTAAATTACATCTAAAATAAATACTATTCTTGTCAAAACATCACATCTCTGTTTACCTTTAACAAAAATTATAACTTGTATAAATATAATATTTCTAATATTATATACATATATGGCAAAATATTGTTACTGCCATTCAGGTGAAGAATGTTTTGTTTTGGTAAATCTGTTCAATACATATGAGATCTGGAAAATATCATGTAATTTGGGACAGATCTAAGGAAGCTCCAGTGATTGCTTTAAAATGTACAATTTTTTACAGATCATGCATATATGTATGTATTTGTTTTGAGTAGATTTACTAAAACAAAATAATCTTTTCCTGATTAGTGGTAATGATATTTTACTAGGAAAAGGTTGACGCATGTATTAATGTTTCCCTACTTTTTAACAGGAAAGAGGAAAGCAGATCCTATCCTGAGAATCAGCCCATTACTATAGAAGGAGTATTGGCATTTATTCTCTCTGGTATAGAACCTCCATTGAAGCTTCATGCCAAAGTATTGCTGTGCAACCAAACAAAGGTATTTTATTGTTTATAATGAAAAAACTTTTTTTTTACTAAATTTCTATAGAATTTGTAATGATAAGTGACATTTGAATTTGTTATTGAAGTTTTGGACCACATTGCAGCATTTACCATTTGGAGCTAATGTTAAATTGGTTATTCTTTAAAATCTTAACTCACGAGTCTTCTAAATACTCAGAGTTTCATATTTTATCTCAATAACATGAAATATCTATTAATTAAAAACATTATTTAATATAATAATAATACAGTAAGTATTAAGAATAATCTTCAAGCAAATTATTTGGAGATACCTAATGTCAAACAATATAAAAAATAATCTGTGGTGTGTACCATATAAATTATTATAATATGTATAGAACAGGATTATGTGATGATACATTTCTTTTCACACATATATTTGTTTCAATTCTCAATACTATGATGATTTATAGATATTTTTTTTGGAGATAAGTTTTTGTATTGTTGGTTAGGTAAAATAGATTTTGATTCCTAGAAAATTACATATGTCAATATAACCTTTTCATTTCAGGATGATGAGAGCATGAAAAGTTGTCTCACAAATGTGCGTTTTGAAACTGTGGCTCTTATCGGGAAGACGTTGAGACAGTGGCGCAGATTCCGCGACACATCTGTCAAGAGTTTGCTCCTGAAGCGTCTGCAGTGTTTGCGATCGTTGGCCATCGCCCTGGGCTCCCTAAGCACCACTAAACTGCCCCCCGACCACCCGATTCTCTCCTCGTTCGACCAGTCCATCAGAACTCTAACCCAGATATGGAACGCCAACATTTCCTCATCCAAAGTGACCTTCCTAAGACTGCCCAATAAATCCACAAACTTAACTTTGTTATGATACATATATTGTCTTTGATATGGCCGCGCGTGCCGCCACCATTTGAATATCCCGACGTATTATATACGTTGTTGCCGGAAAGCAAATTATGACTGTGATGAAACTGTAAAATATTTCAAAAAGAGTACTGGAAGCTGATATTAGATAGAGGAATAGATTAAACAAAATAATTTCTTTATAAATGGACGGTCCTAAGCTTGAACATCATTTTTGACAATTTTCACTTTTCAGTGCTAACAGGTCCAATGGACTTTAGCTTACAAAAAAGATTATTATAAGTCTTTTATTTGAAACGTCATCTGCCGGTATAAGCAGATATGTAGCTTCAAAATATTTTGTCAAAGAAACAATATATGAATGATTATTTGAGCATTAAAATTTTGTAATTTTGTATATAGGGACTGTCAAAACATTAATATTACATTTTTCTTAGTATAGTACAATTATTGCATTCAAATTGACTTTTGTCATTGCTTGCAGAACATGAACAGTTCCTGATTTGTATTTTTTTCTGTGTATTTTACTTGGGTTCTACTTCCTCAATGATTTATCGTACTATAAACAGTGTCTCCTCGATTCATATACACAAGTCAGTTGTAAGATTTGGCAATGCTTCATCAGTTGTTTTAGTGAACCATTTTTGTAATTTCTTTATAAAATTTGTGATATTTTATTATTTTAGATTTGGTGTCAAGTTAAAGGTTAAAGTAATATTCCTTACAAGAGCATTTATGTTTCATCTATTTTTTACTTATATTTCAACTCCAGTATTGCCAAATATCATATATTGTGCTTGTGTATATGTGTATATTTTTTCTCTTTGAATTATTATAAATTAATTAAGAATTAAACAAATTAACAGTTATTATTTATTTGTTGAGTTAATAATTCAATTATTATGAAACACGTAAAGACATTAGAATGTAATGAATATCATTGCTACCTACTTTATTCAGAGCAATTTATGTATAAGAACCAATTAAATCTTAATTAATTATGCTGATAATTTTCCCTTTCTCAATTCTTTTTCTGTTTCTACATTGTAAAATATAATACATATCAAATTGGCGTAGATGTTTGAATGAATATGATCAACATTCGTGTGAACAAAAGAATTTTGTAACAAAGGAAAACTAAGTTATAATTAGCTAGTCTTATATTATACGTACTAAATTTTAGTACAATGTATTTATGTATTATAACAAATATTTAGTGCTAATCTCATCATTCTTTTATTTACTTTTTATTAATATTTCAATCAGGTTTCTTATTTCAATATTTCATCAATATTATGCGTAGCATGCTTAGATATCATACATCAGTAGGTCTGAATAAATGATTATGAATAAAGAATAGGGAGCCTGGAAATAAAAAATAAAATAAAAAAGTGACATCCCAAATATGAAATGCATTTGGGATTTGTTCGACTAAAAAATTGGCAATAATATTTAAAAAATAACTTGCGTAAAATGCGCAGATTACAGATGAATTTGAACTCTAAATTATGGTCACTACATATCTGTTATAAAGCAAATGATTTATTTACAATATGTTATTGCAATATATCATTATTTGATATTATGTATGAGGGTTTTATCAAGCTTTTCTCTTTATTCATAGTTTTCAATGACATTTGAAGTGCGTAGTGAATTGAAAAAAAAAACTTCAGTTTTGCATAGAGTGCAAGGATTATACATGTACCATATATGTTTCACTTTGTACAAAACAATCAACTTTAATTACTAATTTTTTTTAATAATTACAAATTTTGGGTAATATTTACATACGGATCTACATAAGTAGAGAAAAAAAAATCTGACTGCCATAAATGCATTTTCTTACCATCTGGCAACATCGTCTAAACATTTATTGATTGTCTATTTATTCATTCTTATTCCAGATTCATGTATTGTCTTTAAACCAATTTTTGGTGTCATACCCATGGTCTAATATACTCTCTCTGTCTCGATCGTATCGTCGGGTGATGTTGCCTTGTATAAGGGTTTATTAATTAACTCCACACAAATGCAGTACTCCATCCGCCATCAGGTGGGGATGAAAAAAATGAAATTATTATGAAGATCTAATTTATATTAATTTTTTTAAAACTATTATATAGTGGAGTCAACATAAAAAAGTCATGAATTTGGTGAATAAAAATACATATTTATCAAATATTATTTATTGTTTATTCGGTATTAATATTTTAATTCATAAATTCTTGTAGTAATACAACCAAAATATATTTTGTTCTACTTAGTTTTATATGGGAATATGTGGCAGATTTCGCAGTCAATATAGATCATAAAAATATTATAGTATTAACTATTATTTTTATATATGTCACGGTTGACAAAACTGTGAATTAATGAAAAGTAAATTTTGCTTAAACAGAAAAAAAACCATTAGGCTTTGCTGTTTGCTAATAAATTTCATTAAAAGAACAGCGTACAGATCAATGTATCATCAATCATTGTCAAAGTTACTGCGTAAAATGCTATAAAAATACGGTGTAATATAAAACGATTACAATTTTTTTTATTCTAAACCACAGGATCGTGGTTGATTATTGTTAATCTCGAGTGAAAAATTGAGTTGTAATTATTATTAGTTATTAAAATATTTATTCCTTAATTTTTAAAATACTTACAGTGAAACAAACAATGTTTATTTTATACATATACATAGGTGCAAGTGCTATAACATTTCATATATTAAAATAAAAACTATTAATTATTAAATTTTTTGTAGAAACGATTTATAATTTACCAAAATTCTAAAACAAAATACCTATTATGAAACATTAACGTATTGCTAAGATATGCTTCTGCAAGGGTCACAGCCCTCAGCAATGAGGATTAAGACGGAGAAGAAGATATCATTCCATCTTAATATAAAATAGTTTATCAGTATGACTATTAACACATAAACTACCAAAAGCCGACTAGTTGGCTTTTTGATGCCAACCGTAAATGACCAAATACCGATTAGTCGGTTTTTCTAATGTAAATTAAATTAAATTAATTCAATCAAAAACAAAATCTGTAACTACAAAAGATGTTTTATTCTGGTAAATAAAGTTAATTAATTAAAAATAATAGTTCAATTTAATAAAAGGTTTTAATTTAATAAAGTGTGAAAAAAGTTATAGCACTTCAAATGCATCTCCTGAAAAATAATTAATTTTGAGTTGTGACATGAGCAATATAGTGTTAAATGAGCAATATAGTATTAAATGAGCAATAAAGTGTTATTGTGGCTTTTAAAAAGTAAAAAAAAACAACTGAAACATTGTATTTTTATTACAATTATATGGGTACTTTCTCTTATTTTCTTGGTTTTGACAACATTTTTTTTGGAGATACCACTATCTTGCTAAGGATCTCAGAATACATAATACATTTAAAAAATATAATAGCAGATAATAAAACGTCCTAGATTAAATTTTTCATACAAATGGCACCATGTAAATTGGCCATTTTTATTAATTATTATAATTTGTATAATATTAATTTATTTGTGAGACCAAAAGATAAGCAATAATGGAGAAATCAGGAATCAATAAGTATGAATAAATATTTTATTGTTGTTGTAAATATGTATGCTATAATATTTATACTATTTTATCTTGTATGGTTGCACTGCTGTACGTAAGATAACTGGGAT
The DNA here is from genome assembly GCF_059751285.1 of Brachycentrus maculatus. NCBI lineage: Eukaryota > Metazoa > Arthropoda > Insecta > Trichoptera > Brachycentridae > Brachycentrus > Brachycentrus maculatus. Next base: position 950,440 of record NW_028280796.1, read on the forward strand.
TACATTTTTAATAAAGGGTGATATGTAATATAAATTTTCGTGTTTTATTTTATTGTTTTTTATTCCAACAAATTGCTCACTAAAAAATTTGAAAGTATTAATTATTTCTTCAAAATTTATTGTTAAAGTGAGGTTTTTATAAATTGTTCTGGAGAATACCACATCCATGTATTGTCCGGCTCCGTAGTGTAATGGTCAGCACACTCGGCTACCGTTCTGGAGGTCCTGGGTTCGATTCCCAGGGGGGTCAAATAAATATAAGTGATTTTTCACTCTAATATTTATTCCATATTACACCCTAGACTGGTACCTGAAGCGGAGGGCTGATCACCTTTCCTTCATGTGTAAACAATCAAGATAACACTGCGTTTATATGATGCAGTGCCCTATGCATCATTGGGGTGCGGATAAGGGTTTGAAATGGAAATAAATGAAGTATTCTCTTACATTATAGTACTGCAGAACTTCTTTATAAAATCGCGACTACCTAACAAAGTTATAGCATTTTAAATATGTCTCCTGAACAGTCGTATTGTTCTCGCAAATGAGCATTATTATTATCTAAGGAACAAAATCTACAAAAAAAAATATTGCAATAAAAATTTAGGCGAACAATTACAAAAATATTTCCTAAACTTAATTTAGTTCAAATCCAAAATTAAAAGTTCAATTTTGAATTTTATCCAAAAAAGTGCTCATATTCATATTTTCATGGGATGGGAGATTTTTGCAAGTTTTTGAACCCTAAGATGTTTAATAAATAGCATCGTATCTATCAACCATAAAAACAACCAGATACATATCCTATCATAAGTCGACACTTTTCGTTAGCTTTTGAATTGATTCCTTATCTACTACGTTCTTTGCACTGCGTATCTGCGTAACTTCCATTTTTTAAATACTCTATACTTATAAATAATTTATTGCTTAGGATTTATGGGATGAATGTTAATTTTTTTCTTCTTAAAAACAATATGATTTACACATCAAATCATGTATTTAATCATTGTTGTTGACGTCGGATTTACAGAATAAAGCATTCTTCATGAACTCATTTTCTAAGGTAGTTTTTTCGACGCGTGTTGGGAAAATTGCCTATATCCAGGCGTTCATTATAGAAAGACTATTTTTCCCAATATTCACTGCTTATAATAGGTACATAAGACATTTTCGTTATTCAAAAACATATTTATTGTTATTAACTAAAACAAAGAACGACGTTTTCCGACCGGATGTTTTTCGTCACTGACTTGATTGTCTTTTAAATAAACAATATATGTTTGATAGTGTTATAATATTAAATAAAATACTTCTTGATTTGCCAAAATTATTTGTTAAACTTGATTTATTGTTATTTTAATGTCTCTATTTATATGACTGCATCAACGAATGCGACATAATAGCCCAAATAGTTTACTTTTTTTCCTTCTCGTGTGGAATATATACTTTAGTACTGAGCCGGAAAATTCAGACAATAATTATTTACTTGTTATATTTATACGTTTAGATTGGCGACAAATTGACTATTCATTTAAGAGATCAAACTTCTTCCTTTTCTAACTTCTTCCCGCACAACATGATACATCCTACACCTGATCTAAACGGTGTAAACTTAATCTTTATATATTGCATAGTAGGCAAGGTGATCGGTCGGATACATTTGAAGGGATACATATGACGTTAATGAATACGTTGAGGGGGAATAACCTGGTTAATTGGGAAAGGAAATGGAAATTGTACGTTTGAAAAAAGGATTAAAATCAACGACAGTCATTCAGGGCAGGTCAATCACTCATACTCGTACAAGCTTGTATAAGTTGTGCACTGAAAATTTTTGTTAGTTATTTGTTTTTTTATTTATATTTTTATTGCTGAAAAATTAAAAAAAAATATTATGACAAAGTGGAAACTGATGATCGAATCCTGGATCCTAGATTTGGGACACGAGGCCGCATTCGTAATTATTTTTACTAGATTAATTATTTTTCAATTGTATTTTTCTTTAACACCAACATAAAAAATCAATTTACGTGCGTTACAAAACATACAATAATGATAAAAATAATAATTAAATTAAATACAATACTATAATAATAATCCAGGTAAATATTTTATACACTTGTTCTAAATTATCTATAAGCCGCTAAGCCAATTTCGAAATGACAATACATAAAAACAATAGTTCACTTCGTACAATAAGCCGAATATTGTATTTTTTTGTTGTATCATCTAAAGATAATATAATTCTTATAAAAAATATAATATTATAAGTATTAATTTAAAAAAAAAATTGATCAACATAATTAAAATGATATTAAACACACACACACACACACACACACACACACACACACACACACACACACACACACACACACACACACACACACACACACACACAAATGATGTGCATAGATGTATTTAAAAAAAAATAATTACCAAAAAAATATGTGAACCACCTTCTCCAGCACTAAAACCTGGTGTCTAGTTAGATGGTTTATCCGCTAAGCTAAAGACAAGAATAGTATATTGTACATGTCTCTTAAAAATGTAATTATTTATGAATACCGAAGTTTCTTATATATGGGATAGAAAAACATACCATCAAAAGCATTATATTTTTGCCATTTACATTTCCGTCACATTAATTAATCATGGTTTGCTGGTAAAAAATGCGCTTTAAAATAAAATGGCGGAAATCGTTAAAAAATAAAACGGCGTAATCATTTTGTAACAAGCGTTGTAAAATTGTTGTATTTGGCAACATAAGTACATAAATACTTGTGTTCATTGCTATTTAAATTGTTGTCAATGTAAGTTCAATGCTATTGAAAAATTAAAATACGCAACTACATAGCTTGATTACTTAGCATCGTAACAGCCGTTGGAAAGTAACGGTTAAATTATTGCCTAAACCAAGATTTTCGGGAGTCCAGCATGTTGTGTACACTGCTCTCTTGAATTTTGTAATTTTTTATTTTGAAAAGGGTAAAAAAATGTTAAAAACAATAACAACCAAACTGATAGGAATCCTATTTATTTATTATCGACAACTTATGTCGTTATCATTTTTTGAAAAAATAAGGCGCACTTAGAAGTTCGTGTGACTAACTAACCATCGCACCGCTTCCCCGCAGTGGTAGGCAGAGAGAATATAACGCCGCATCAATCTGTATTTGCACACAATCCTCGCCTCTTCCACCTTTTTACATTTTCTCATACATGCCGATTATTCCGACTCCTCGCCTGCCACGTAGCAAGTATTTAAAGTATATGATCATGCCAAGTTTTCCTCAATATTTCTCTGCTTCTACTGCCACATTTGCCTCGTAAATTTGTTTAACTATCCTTTCTTCACTCATTCGATCTACATGGCCAAACCATGTAATAGTTGCTTGTGTTTTTCCACCCACTTCGAATACATGTTTATCTTTTTTTTCTGTACGTCATTTAAAAATAATACTGAAATGTGCGTGTACGTGTGCGTGTGCGTGTGCGTGTGCGTGTGCGTGTGCGTGTGCGTGTGCGTGTGCGTGTGTGTGTGTGTGTGTTTACAAAATGTGTGTCCACGTCAAACGGTATTAGAAGAAACAAAATATCTGTGGAATTTGATAAAGATCACGCAAAAGGTGAATTTCATAAACATGCTTAAGATAATAAATTTAAGGTAGGTATGGACGCACATAAATGTATTGTTATATTATCTTATCTTTGATTAAGGTGAAAATTTGACAATAATGTGACATAAAAAATATTTTAGATACGCAAGAAAGATTCTCTGTTATCAAAACAAAAACAAATCTCGTTTTTGGGTTAATCGAATCTAGACAACGCCAATTTCAGAGAACAACTCAATCTTCGGACTTTTCTAGAGACACATTTGAAGCAGTTGTCTCTATTAAACATAATTTGTTTGATCGGGAGATAATACCTCTTAGCAATAAGCCAATGTACATTTATTTTGCACAAAAAAATTGAGAATCGTTAATGAAATACTTATCGTTTATGTATTGTACAAAAAAAATTCACTTGCCAACAACCGATGTCACCATCGACGGCAGGCCCATACCATTTTATAGATAATTTATAAGTCATCATTTTTCCCTTGATCAATTATCATTTAACTCCAGCCATTTTTGTGAAAAAAACGGGTTTGGACACATTTAAGGGTGGGCGGGGGAAGCGAGGGATGGTTACTTTTGAGGGGAAATTTCTACAGTCCCAAGGAACGCTTATGCCAAATATCAAAATGATTAATTTTATTTTGTCCGCCTCCATAGTGCAGTGGTTAGCGCGCTAGGCTACCATGCTCCCAGGTCCCAGGCTCGATTCTCAAGAGGGTCAAAATAAATATTTTTTTATATTTTTAGTGTAATATTTATTTAATATGACCCTGGACTGGTACAGTAAGCGGAAGGCTGATCACCTTTCCTTCGTGTATTTAACGATCAATATAACACTGCTTCTATACGATGCAGTGCCCTATGCACCATTTTATTTTTAGGTTTGACCTAAAATATGCCTAATTCGCCCGAAAACTGCGAAAAAAAACAAAAAATGGTACACGGACATTTGATACCATATATAGCAAGGGAAGATATGCTGAGTGGTGAATATATTTTAAAAATTGGATTTTCGATGAGCGGTTAAATTTCTTAGCGACACATGTTTGTCAAAGTGAAAACATATACAGGATGTCCCATAATCCAACGTATTCCTTTTAAGGGGCCAGCTTATAACTCATCAAAAAATGAAAATATGAATTCCGTAAAAGTGCCTTAGTTTTCGAGATATTTCCACTTTTATAAATTATTCAAAATTGCGAAACATAAATTAGAATCCTAAAATATGAAAAATTGAAAAAGTGGCACTCAAAAAACTGATATAAGGCGTAAATGTTCGGGAAATTCATAAAAGTGGAAATATCTCGAAAACTAAGGCACTGAGGTATATTAAATTTTTTTGGTGAGTCATAAGCTGGCCTAACATCCCTCAAAAGGAATACGTTGGATTATGGGACACCCTGTATAGGGACGTACGCAGAATCCCCACTTACGGCGCTTAAGTACATGTCCCTCTAATCTATAGTTTTATTATATTGTGTATAAACTAGGTGTTGCATTTTTATATTGCCCGTATAAAGGCTAAGACTGTTACGATTGTGCCATTTATTAGCTAACGAGACTGATATGGGAACTACAAAGGTTTTTTTAGTAGACATACATAACATAAAAATATAAAGCAAAATCGTAGTAATCATAAATTTCAAGTAAAAAATATGTTAAATAAGATTGCGTGAGATTTAGAATTAATAGGAAAAACATCATTACTGGACATAAAATCTTTGAATATATTTTTTGCTGTTGATTACAGTTATAAAACTTCCTCGAGATATCCTTTACATACCTAAAGTATTACTTATTGGAGGCAGTAATCATTGTAGTTTGGAGGTGATCGCGTGTCAATATGGATGGCCAAGTAAGCAATTTTTTTGCAGTGAATATGTGCAGTGTGTTGTTAGTGAATTAATTATGCATTTTAATTGTCCTTGTACTTCTTGCTTGATCGATTATTGTATGAGCAAAAGTTTTTTTAAATCAAGTAAAAATAATGAAAAAATCATGGATCAAAATCATAGGTGATCATTTCCATGAAATCTAAAAAAATAATTAAAATTAACGTTTCTTTTATCGGTTTGGTATTAAAAATAAAGAAACAAATCTTCATTCTCTTGCCTAACTGTCACAACAGTCATTTTTGAGAATTTTTATGTTATCGTTTCTTAGATTTAGTTTTTTCTCTTTTTTATGGATTTTTTCCTTTAATTAGTACACGTGTTTTTTATGATGTGACATTTAATTCAATCAAAATGTGTCGATTATTTGAGTGAGGGATTTTTGAAACATTAAACAATCTCTTTTCATTTAATAATATCGAGTCGTGGTGGGTATTTCGGAGTTGTCTTAAGAAATACATATTAGGTGATTGTGTTGTTTATTCATATAGGCTATAACATTACACAATACATTTATGGTAGTGTTTTGTTCGGGTCAAAACTGATGGAAACGTCCTTACATATTTTGTTCAAATTGAACACGTTTTATATCTTTCAGTATTACGTAAAAAGTTAATATAAATATCGTGTTCAGCACCGTATACATGATAGAAGTGAAACTTCTTAAAAAATAAAGAAAAATAGAGATTTAATGTCAGGGAATGAGAGAGAGATGAGCAACTCCAAATAAATACAAAATTTGGATAGAAAATATTATGTTTATTAAATATGTAAATATTGTGTAAACTGTCATTGATCGATGCATTAATTATAAATGCTGGTTTAAATGGTTTTTGAAAACTAAAATATAAAATATTTATCTGTGATTCGATATTTTCGAGATAACGAGAAACAAGGTAAATAATCACAAAACACAATGATAAATATTACTTTAAAAACGCGTGGTACCGGATATATTTTTTAAACTGTAGAAGAATCTGTCAACCAACGGTTTCGGATATATTCTTACAAAATTTTAACTCATCAACAATCTGCCAACCAGTAGTTATGGATATATTGATACATTATTGAAATTAAGCTATTAAAATCCCTTTTAACATATCTTAGCATATTTTGTATGTAAGTGTTATTATAATACGCTACTTAAATCTATTAAAAATTAAATTTTATTCGACAAAAAAATATGTAAAATCATGGCTCGAAATCCGTTCGTTGTTTTCACACACACACACACACACACACACACACACACACACACACATATACAGATGTATATATATGTGTGTGTGTGTTCCTTTCCTTCATGTGTAAACGATCAAGATAACACTGCGTTTATATGACGCAGTGCCCTATGCATAATTGGGGTGCGGATAAGGGTTTTATTATTATTATTATAATTATTATACAAATGAATAAATATATATAAATATATATATATATATATATATATATATATATATATATATATATATATATATATATATATATATATATATATATATATATATATATTATATATATATATATATATATATATATATATATATATATATATATATATATATACATATATATATATATATATATATATATATATATATATATATATATATATATATATATATATATATATATATATATATATATATATTTATATATATGTATATATATATATATATATATATATATATATATATATATATATATGTATATATATAAATATATATATATATATATATATATATATATATATATATATATATATATATATATATATATATGTGAGTGTGTGTCTTTCCTCCCACCAGTCTGATTGATGTCGCTAATAACGAAACCGGTCGCTGTTCAAATAAAATAAATGTAGAAAAAGCTATTTATTAAAGTTGTTATTTTATACAATACGTAGTAACGAATTGACGAAAAATTCCAATTTACATTGTACAATCAACAAGGCAATTCACAGGAATGTCCATTTACGCTGGTTGTTGATAAGGTTGATTTACGTTTACGTTTAACTAACCTTGGCGATTATGCTCGCATTAATTCGAAAATTGCATTTTAATCACATAATAATGCATTACGTTTTACTCAGTTTTGTAGGTTAACATGATCTAACGAACCATTCACAGTACAACTCATTAATATTTTTAACAATGAAAATAAATAGCTGTGTTCTTATGTTAGACTCAAATATTATTGACTTTAAATACTGGCTTGCGTTTGAAAATGGGAACAAAAGACTAAAGCCTTTCAGAATGCCTGACCTTGATAACGGAACCACCACCCGGCCCAATTTAAGGCTTCTCTTATTCTTGGTTACTCATATTTTAGGGTTGTCACCATGAATGATCAGCATACTCGGCTACCGTTCTGGACGTCCAGGGTTCAATTCCCAGGGGGGGAGATCAAATAATTTTAAGTAATTTTTTCACTCTAATATTAATTCAATATTACCCGAAGCGGAGGGCTGATCACTTTTCCTTCATGAGTTAACGATCACTGCGTTTATATGATGCAGTGCCCTATGCACCTTTGGGGTGCGGATAAGGGTTTGAAGAAGAAAAAGAAGATTATCCAGAAAATCTGTCGGAACTTGTGAATCAAGCAACGAATATCCATGGATATGGATTCCGGAATATAATAGATTCCGGAAATTACTGTTCATATATGTAGTTATAAAGATGTTTATTTTAAAATAAAACTTGGAAAACAAAATAGTTTATATTTTACTAGGGTTATGCGCGCATTACCTTTCCATGACTTATATCTATTGATGTTTTTTGTTGTTGGTTAATTTAAGATTATATTATTTATTGATTCGGCATTAACTTTGTGGAATGACATGATTGTTTTAATAAAAATTAAACACTTGAATAATCCACTTGATTGAGTTATATTTTTATTTACGACTAGTTTCGAAAACGACAGTTGTTTTCATCTCCTGTACAAATTAAAACATTAATTAAATAATGAAAATTTAATTTAATTTAAATTAATTTTTTATTATTTAATTAATTTGTACCACAAGATGAAAACAATTATCGTTTTCGAAACTAGTCGTAAATAAAAATAAAACTCAATTAAGTGGATTATTCAAGTGTTTAATTTTGATTAAAATTTAAGATTACGCGACTATATGCATGACAACATTTTATTCAAATATGTTATATTAAAAATGTAAGGTTATATTAAATATCATCTTTTCAGCATGGAAATGGACTGGTAAACCCCGGCTATGTGGCTTCTGAAGAAAAAAATGATGGAATATTTACGGACAAGATCGCTCTTCCGCCATCTTATAATACTAGTGAATCAGAAAAAGAAGTAAGAAATATCAATATGCACTACAATTTTTCTATTCAAACTACATACATTTAGACATATTTATTGCTCTAATTTTTAAATGAAAAAGTAATTTATATTTGAGCACTTGAAAAACCAATTTAAAGAAAGCTTGAAAATAAATTAATAACCTGTGCGTGGAGCCTAGAAATAGTGTAGAGTTATTCTGACGATCCTTTCAGTAAAAGTTTATAACATTTATGCACTAAAAGAAACATATTTATCGTATTGAATTGTGAGCCAGCAAAACGCAATTTTACTATGCAATTTTCCATGTTTTTTTTTGTCGCTACTAGTAAAAGCAAGCTTTAACGACCCCAATGACTTCTGAAAAAATATTTATCGGAAAATTAAAATTACTTTATTTTAAAATGAATAGAGATGAAATATAATACAAAATGTTAAATACATTTGAAAAAAAAAAACAAATAACTCTTTTGTATTGATACCAAAGCTTGCTGTTTGCTACACAATTTTATACTCTAAAAAAGTGGTTGAAACGTTGGTAGGAAAATATATTAATTATACGCAGTTGAATCGTAAAACTGAAAAAAAAGTTGTATTATTTTTATTTGTTTTTAATTAAAAGAGAAAAAATATTTGTGTTTTTATTATTCACAAAAATACTTCAGTTTCATACCGTTTCTGTGAGCCTAAGCGAGTCATTTTTTAAAAATAGGTATTAAATTGTGGTGTGAGTAGGTTTGAACCCAGAAACTCAAGAGTCCGCGACCATAAGATTATGGTAGATACGTTAGCTTAAAATGTGTATTTTTAAGATTTTCAATAAACTATTTTGATAGGATGGTAAAGCGGAGGAGAGACCCACGTGGTCTAGCAATCTCGACTTGCTGATGTCCTGCATCTCTCTGTCAGTGGGGTTGGGGAACATCTGGCGTTTCCCTTTCACGGCGTACGAGAATGGAGGTGGTGCCTTCCTTATTCCCTACATCATAGTGCTGGTGCTCATTGGGAAGCCCATGTACTATATGGAGATGCTGGTCGGCCAGTTTACCAGCAGGAACAATGTCCGGATGTGGGTCTTATCTCCAGCTATGAAAGGTAATGATAAAACACATAATGATAATATCTTGTTCATCATGTAAGAAACATTTTAGGTATAGAAAACTTAAAAAGAGTATACTACGCCATTGTTCACTCCTTACTACAGTATGGAATTGTTGGATGGGGGGTAACTTACAACAACGCCTTGAACCCTATCAAAACAGTTCAGAGAACAATAATTTAAGTAATTTTAAAAATAAAAATAAAATTATTGTTTTCAATATTTAAAGTCTTAAAAGTAGAAACCATTTTCAAAAATACTGCAAAAGGGTGAAAATGACTTGAATCTAAATAAAAGATCATCTTGGAGATATAAAGATGACTTTACAATACCAAAATACATTACCAAACAATTCTAACAGAACTTTAAATATTTGAGAACTAAGTACTTCAACAACCTTCCTACAGATATAAATATATAACAATATTAAAATAAATAAAAATAAAATAAAATACAAAAAAACACGTATTACCAACAAACCAAATTGTATTACCAACAAACATTATTAACAAATTTAAGTCCCTCTCCAAGCACAAGAGCTCAGTCTCTTTATTGGAGAGGACTGCGTTTTAAATTTTAATATTGTAGGTAGAAATGTTAAGAAAATGAATTTAAATAACAAAAAAAACTTTTGTAACCATATAAAATAAAAAGGATAGTAAAATTTTCTTTAGATGTCTGTCCTCCACTGCTGGATATAAGCCTCTTCCGTATCCTTTTATTTTTCCGGTCTGTTGCTGCTTGCAGCCAGTTTTTGCCCCTCACAGCGGCTATGTCGTCGGATCATCTTTTTGAGGTCTTTGAATGTTTGTAAATATAAAGATACGATTCAGGACCAATCGAAAAGTCGACTGGTTTATCATCTCCGAGAAAAATTGAAACTGAATGCGCTTTTAGGAAAGCTAACCTGAAAACTGGTTTGCGTCGTTACTTTCAGATTAGATTAGCTGTCGTAGGTGCTAAATACTGCTTTTATATTCCTATTTCAACCGCATCATCATTTTCCAAAATGTAATCTAGATGATTCTCGAGTTCTCTCGAATATAGAGATATCTCAATGTGGTTTTTTATAATATAATATTATTTGATTTTAATTTAAAACGTTTAATTTTCCATACATATTGAGTTTAATTTTAAATTTTGGGGGATGTTTGTAAATAAGTCCTAGAAATCATTGTACATTTTTAGGTTTTTCTTTACTTCTTTAGTGGCCTTATTAGTATGTGATTTGTTTTTGAAAAATTCTTTAATCTAGCAACTTTCGGCACTAACAAACTAAGACACAGGATTATGTTACTTTTGATTGTCTAGGTGTGGGCGTGGGTCAGCTGGTTGCCAACGCGTCCATAGTGTCGTACTACGTGTCCCTCATGGGGATCACCCTGTTCTACCTCGCTATGTCCTTCAGCGAGACCCTCCCGTGGGCGTATTGCCGCCCTGAGTGGGAACCTGGCTGCTTCTCGGCCTCGGACAAGAACAACACCAACAGCGACAACACCACTAGCAGCTCGGAGCTCTACTTCGTGTAAGTAAAGTTATAATTTTTAATCAAATGTTTACTTAGAAAATACCGCATTATAAAAAATCTATTATAACACGTGTTTTGATGCATTCCGCATCATTTTCAAACGCCGCATGTAAAGCTAAGTCTAAATGTTAAAGTTGTTTCCTAGGGACTTTGAAGGTTGGAGAGGGGGGAGGAGCTTTTTTTTATTTTTATTCATTTTTTATTTCTTATTTCTTATCAGTGGGAACATAGACAATAAAGAGAGGCTTTATTCATTGTCACATTATAAATTATAAGTTTATTATTATTTACATTTTTAGGAATTTCTATTGTTTCAAAATGTTGCAGTTTATGACTTTTAATTTGAATTATTTTTAGAATTTCTACGTTATTGTTGTTAAATTTTTGATCATTATCTAAAATTCTGAAAAGTTATTATTTCTTAATATAATAACATAATTCATATTCCCTGATTCTTGTTTGGAATTTTCTGGAAGCCTTACGAATGTACGAACTTCCACAACCGCAGTTTAAATTATATATGGCACTGTTGTCTTATATATTTCCAATAATGACTAATTCATACTGCTGAAACTCTTGACTATTCATATTCGTACTGTGACTGTTTTCGGTTGGTGGGAGGATATTACTTCACAGCAATTTTGTATTTACGTGGAGTAAAAAGTACAGGTAGGTACGTAATATTATTTTTTATACAAATTTAATGACAGTAAAACATTTTTAGAACCATGTTTTTAATTTTACAGTAAAGAAGTACTCAAACAGGCAGCGGATATTGATAATGGAATAGGTGAGATATATTTTCCTTTTACTTATGTATACATATTTAAAAAATAATATGGATATAAAAAAGACCGCGCTACCGGAATATTTATTATTTATGATTTAAAACAAGTATATAATTTACTCCACCTTATATATAAAGTTTTTAAAATGTTGAAATAATTCACTGTTTTTATTGGGCTTTAATATTATCGAATTAAGCAGGGTTTGGAAAAGCGGAGCCCATATTAGAGAAGTTTTGCTGTTTTAATTTATATATTTTGTTGATTTATAACAATTTTTTTACGTCTAATATATAAAAAAATATTTTAGAGAAAACTTAAATTGATTATTAATTGACGACAAATTAGTAAACGAATATTCCCATATACAGGTATTCCAGATTGGAGGTTAACTTTGTGTCTTCTGTCTTCCTGGTTTGTTATATTTCTTGTGATGATCAAAGGAGTGAAGAGTTCAGGAAAAGCGGCTTATTTCCTGGCTATCTTCCCCTATGTCATCATGTTTGCACTACTTATAAGGTAAGTGTGACAAAAATATTATTTTAAATTTTTTATACATATTTTTATAGAATTTTAATATTATAATTATTTATAGGGCTGTTACATTGGAAGGATCAGTGGATGGTATTATCTTCTTCATAAAACCACAGTGGGATCAGTTATATAATCCTAAGGTACGTATGAAATATAGGAATACCTACGAATCGATAACTGAATGAAATTTTGAAATCATTTTTTCAATATGGCATTTTTTTAAATTAATTTTTATAATCGTATGTTTTGATTGTATTCGAACTCATATTACATAAATAACTGTAAACAAGTCCATAAAATTTAAGTAAGCAGCACGAAAATAATATAAAAATTACTGCCTTCTCTTGGGGCGAGCTGAAATTACAAATGCGTTATCTATGTATCTAAGTCAAGTGTAGATAAATTCAACTTTGATTTTTAATAACTGGTATTTTCTAACCAGTTGTCGATCCATATTATCAGGTGAAGTTAACGATATCGAATAATTTGGCATGTATTGTTTTAAATTCAAGTAAATTAATCTATTGTTTCTTTGACTTATCTATGTAGGTACCTGTCTTCCGGCAATTCAGGTTATGGATTCCTAGATATTTTTAAAAACCTTCAAATTAAAAAAAAATATTATAACTTTGACTTTTAACACGTGAAAAATATCTTTATAGTCAAGTGAAATAAGAAAAAAAATTAACTACATATTATAAGTTGATTGTTTGCAAAATTAATACAGAATTTTTTCATTCAATTAAAATTTCAACTTTGTACATAAATGTGTTTTGTTTATTATTTGCATACTGCTTGACGTCTATCACTGATATTATAGCAAGTTTTATTTGTTTATGCATATTAATAAACGTCATTCTTGGGATCACCATTAATGCATAATTAATAAGTGAGTGTTGCGTACTCAAATATAAACAAAAAAAAACATTATTATTATAATCACAGGTGTGAAGTTTTTGTGTTGCCGTGATCTACTGATAGGGAACAAAATGATTGTGTTTAAACACTTGAACACCTTTCAATAATTAACATTGGAATTTTATAGAGAAAAAATCTGTTAAAACAATTTTTTTATTAACCATCTTATAAATTAAACGATATTTGTTTTTTTTTCTTCTGAAATATTTGTTACATACATTAACACATATTAATCTTTTATGATTACGCATATGTTTTTTTACAATGATTGCTGCACTTGAGGTCCAACAGACCGCTTAATCGTATATATTATATATTTATTTTAGGTTTGGTATGCTGCAGTTACTCAAGTATTTTTCTCATTGGGTGTATGCTGTGCGTCTATTGTTATGTTCACGTCATACAACCAATTCTCACACAACGTTTACAGGTAAAAATGAAGCTACATAATACCGTATAATTGAATTTCGATGCAATTTACTAGGATTTTCGAAAAAAGCTCTTGACTCAAGAGTAAAAAATAACTTTTTTATTTACTTTGTACGTTCGGAAAATCACTGGAAAAACGCCGGGCATTATCACTAGAAAAGAAATTTAGTAAACCATCATTTATCTTTGCGAAATATTTCAAGTTTGTAATGAAATGATTGTTATTGTAATAGCAGATATTGACGAAGTTTATTTTTTTACTTCTGCAAGTAATTTTAGGGTTTTCATATTTTCCCAGGATTCCGTCGGGATATTTTAACTAGGATCAATTTTATTTATGGATTCTTCAGGGTCCTGTGTTTTTGAATATCTAGGAATTTTGCAAAATTCATGGAAACGTTTCCATTTTTGACAATATTACGTATTTATGCGATGTACATTTTCCACAGGGATGCCATGATAGTCACAACGCTAGACACATTCACAAGTCTGCTCGCCGGATTCACCATATTTGGCATATTGGGAAACTTGGCTCACGAGAAGGGGACGACAGATATCAAGAGTGTTATAGGAACTGGAGGAGCGGGATTGGCTTTCATTTCTTATCCAGATGCCATCTCTAAATTTGACTGGGTTCCTCAGGTAAATTTTGTTTAAAAAAAAATACAAATACAATGTCAAATTCGCTGTTTTAAATTATTGAAGACGACACTAATACGCTAATTTGAACAAAAAATATTGATCGTAAATCTAGATTGTGTAACAGTAGCAACATATGACGAAGTACGTTTTGTTCGCTTGGGACTAAGATGTTTCAATTTTAAGGATTAAATGTTACCCTTTCTTCATAAGATTAATAATTTTCACAAACTAATAAAATTGTAATATGTTGATAAAATGGTTCTCTTCTATTCATTGGTATCAAGCAGGCTTGAGTTTGAATTTTTATAAATGATACATGACAAATGACAATTGATATGGATAAATGATAAGTGATAAATGATAAATGATAAATCATAAATGGTAAATGATAAATGATATGGATAAATAATAAATGATAAATGATAAATGATAAATAATAAATGATAAATGATACATGATAAATGATAAATTACAAATGAAAAGTGATAAATGAAAAATTACAAATGATAAATAGTAAATAACAAATGATAAATTCATCTAATACTTTTTTTTCTCTTAGCTGTTCGCAGTTCTGTTTTTCCTGATGTTATTCGTCCTAGGGCTGGGTACCGCCGTGGCACTCCAGAGCGCCGTCGTCACGACGCTCACTGATAGGTTCACGTCGAGGAAGTATTGGCAGATGGCATTAATGACCTGCGTCATCGGGTTCTTGATAGGCCTGGTTTACGTCACACCGGTGTGTATTCATCCCTTCTTTATATTTACATTAATTGAAAAATTAACCTAGGAATATGTAATTGTAATATTATTTTTCAGGGAGGTCAACACATTTTGACTCTTGTTGATGAGTTTCCCGGAACATTTCTCCTACTCGGGATGGCTATCGGTGAAATCATTGGGGTGTTCTGGATTTATGGTAAACATTATTTTGTTCTCAAATATACACCCGATTAAGTATGCAGTGTTGTTCTTCTTCTTCTGATGCTATTTATCAGATCTTTAAATAGCGTATATTACGTATAATATATTGTGATTACATCATTTCTGACTCGGTTAGATCTTCTTAGAACTTGATGTTCTAAGAAGATCTAAAACTTTGAAATGGAGACACAAATCCAAGTTAATGAGCAAATAAGTTATATTCTATAAAATAAATATTTAATTAAGATTTTGACCCGCGAATTTAGTAGGTGCACGGAGAGAGAGGGTGTCCAAAAAAATATACTTTTTTTGTGTTTTGCTTTGCGACTTTTTATTATTATTTAAAATTTGTGAATTTTTTACTCGACTCACGGACAGACCACAAGAGATGGATTGACAGCTGGAAATCGACATCGTAGAAGGCTAATCCCTCTAAAAAAACAGGCGGCAAGGCCTACATAAAGAAGAAGAAGAGAAGAAGAATAATAATTTGTAATTATGTGACTTTCTTACGCAGGATTAGAAAACTTCTGTGAAGATATGGAGTTCATGACTGGGTTTGTTGTGACCAAGTACTGGAGATGGTGTTGGGGACTGATTACGCCACTCATTATGATATTCGTGTTCATCTACGCCTTCGTCAGCCTCCGCAGGACCACCTACGGAGACTATGTGCTGCCCGTGTCCGCTTATGCTGCAGGATGGACGTGCTTTGCTATAGGAATGATACAACTTCCTATTTGGGCTGTCGTTCGTTTTGTCACTAACAAAAATGGAGGATGGTCACAGGTAACGATGCTACTTTACTTTTGTCTAAATTTACTCAGCCGCCTCCGTAATGTAATGGTCAGCACGCTCGGCTATCTTACTTGAGGTCCCGGGTTCGATTACCAGTGAGGGGTCAATTAAATATAAGTGATTTTTTCATTAAAATATTTATTCAATATAACCCGAGACTGGTACCACCTTTCCTTCATGTGTTACCGATCAAGATAATAAATACCACGTTTTAATGATGCAGTGCCCTATGCACCATTGGGTGCGGTAAGGGTAATAAAAAAATACTCATGTTGATGTAAAAGCTTGATTTTCAAAATTGTGAGCATAGGAAAAGCGCTCATAATAACTTGAAGAGAGAAAGCTCTCCGTCTTAATAGACCAACCATGTAAATAACGCCATGGATGTCACCCTTAAATTGCGAAATATAGGGACCCATGGATAAGAGTTGTTATGGTGATTATGATTTGCATAAGGTATGACAACAAAACAAAAGGCATATATTCCGAGAGTGACAGAACGTTTGAACGTATTTGCAAATGTAGATTGCGTGTTAGACGAGCCCTGGCATTCAGAATTCATTAAGGCCCAGCAAACGTAAGATCGCTACTTAACTTTAAACCCACGTAAAATTTTACGTAATTGATTTTTTTCATAAAACACCGGATTTTATAAGGAAATTAAATTTTCTTTGAAATAAATACATGGTTTGGAAAATAAAAGAGCTATTGAAAGGTAAGGAGTTTAAAATATAAAAATATTTTTTCAATATATTTTCTAAAAAAAAAAACAAAAAATCCAATATATATTCTAAAAACTCGGGTGTGAACTGACAACCGGCTCTCACTGTAGCTGGACGTTTAATGAATTATATTATTGCCTTAATGAAAATCGCATTAAAAATTAGAGAATTCTAGATCATTATTGCTCATATTAGGAGATGCACTGATGATATTTACTTATACTTGTGTACAGAGGCGTGCATTCTTATGGACAATAAAGCGGTGCATACATTACCTTACTACGCAGTGGTTTACTAGCAGTAGTTTATAGTACCTTACCGTACTATAAACTACTTCTTGTGTACCTATATCTCCACTGCTCGTGTATGTACAATCTCACAAGTTTAAAACAAAAAATCATCTTTCTGTTATTTCAGACAATCAAGGAGTCCTTCAAACCATCGGAAAAGTGGGGTCCCAAAGACACCACTACCAAGGCAGAATGGAGCACTTTCAAAGAACAAGCGAGAAAAGAAAGAAAAGCAATGAACTTGCCCCGGTGGAAGCACATCCTATATTCCCTCAATGGTACTTACCGCTGGATGTCGCGGAAGCGAGCCGACTTGACGAATAATACAGGATAAACCGCACAGAAAATTACCGCTTTCAGGTGGAACAGTGCTCATAGAAATTAATGAATTACGCGACTTCAAGAAATTCGTCTTTGATCTCGCGTATAGGGAAGACCCTAACAAATCTTATAACGATTTACACACTTTATTATTCATTTTTTCAATACTGTTACAAAAAATATTATATCTTGACTAGACATTTCCACCTCATGTCCGCCTCCGTAGTGTAATGGTCAGCATGCTCGGGTACCGTTCTGGAGGTCCCGGGTTCGATTCCCAAGGGGGGTAAAATAAATATAAGTGATTTTTTCTTCGTAAATAAAACTTCGTAAATTAGTCAGTTTAAATTTAAGTAATTTTTTCACTGTAATATTTATTCAATATTATTACCCTGGACTGGTACCTGAAGCGGAGGGCTGATCACCTTTCCTTCATGTGTAAACGATCAAGATAACACTGCGTTTATATGACGCAGTGCCCTATGCACCATTGGTGTGCGGATAAGGGTTTAAAGACATTTACACATATAAAATATTTACGCTATGCTTTTCCAAAATAAGTGTAAGCTCTTGTGCTTGGAGAGGGGCTTACAATAAATATTTATTTATTATATTTAATTAATGATACTTAATAGTCCGCATAATAGACCCGAATGGCGAAGGAGGTGTCATTTATGGCTGCAAATCAATCCAGAAGATTGACACCATAGAAGAATTTAATAATACATGATCAATTCATTGTATTATTATTTATAACTGATCGTATTATTAACTTAATTTTGAAAACAGTTAATTATCCTTGTGTCGTTTTTTTGTTTTTTCCCCCCAATTTATTTTTGAAAATAGGGATTTAAGTTATTTGAAGTAGTTTAATATATTTTATTAAGTGTTATTTACGATTAATATGGTTTTACAAAAAATATATATGTATAAATCACGTTCCTTGTTAAAAATAAGGAAATATGAAATGGCTCAAAAGTGATTACACAAAATGCAGTTCAGTGTTGGTCGTGTGTCCTTACTCTTTACCGAAAGTAAAGCGCGTATACGACTCGGCTGTCCAAATTCAAAACACAGTAAGGGACATTTTTTTTGTAGTACGTTTTTTTTGCATTTTTGGACTAAGTAGAATCTACTTAGTCCAAAAATGCAAAAAAAACGTACTACAAAAAAATGTCCCTTACTGTGTTTTAAGTTTGGACAGCCGGACTGTCGTAGTGTCGTAGATCGTACCGCGTTTGTCGCTACGGCCACCGCTTGATTGCTTGCAGTTGCATAATTTATTTCATCATATACGAAATTACAAATAAAAAATTATAATAATATGACATTCGATAATATTAAGTAGGAAATATAATTATTGAGCATCGTAATATATATAATCGAAAAAAAACTAATAATCTCTACATAAGTCATTGATGCATATATATAAATATATATATATATATATATATATATATATATATATATATATATATATATATATATATATATATATATATATATATGTATATATATAAATATATATATAAATATATATATATATATATATATATATATATATATATATATATATATATATATATATATATATATATATATATATATATATATATATATATATATATATATATATATATATATATATATATATATATATATATATATATATATATATATATATATATATATATATATATATATATACACACATACATTATGTCTACATATTATTTAAGAAATATCCATAAAACTAAAAGCATCCCAAAAATTCTATGAAACAATCACAATTTTGAATACTCGAAGGTACACATTATGTATTTTCATTATGCGTTATGTTATATTTTTGAGATGTAAAAACATAACAATAGTGTGTGTATATTTATTAACCGTGTAAAAAATATTTTAACCGTATATATATTTTTTAATAAACAAATCAGATGACGCATATTTCTAATATGTTAATAGTTAAAGTGTACGAAATCGATACTCTGACTTATTTATTTATCTTTTAACTTGTGCGCTATGGTTGTTTTTTTTTTCAAATTATTAACAATTGAATTCTTATTATGTATATGTATAAGGTAGTTGTAAATAATAATAAAAAAATCATAAACATGTTACTAGAAATAAGAACAGAACAAGAAATAAGAATAGGATAACAATATAATGAAGATGCCTGAATGTATGAAGAATGACAAGAGTGTAAATGAATTTAAAAAGAAATGCTTATTGTAAGAATATGCAAATAAATTTTATTCAATTGTATGTAACAAACTAATTTAAATATACATATAACGTGGTAATATTTTTCTTTGTAAATTGGGTGTAAATAATATGTAAAGTGGGTGTATAATAATAAAATAAACAATGTGTTGCTTTATAATTAAAGTTTATAATTAAAGTTTATTCTTAATTTATCTTTATAATATGTTTCTATCTATCTATCTGATTCTGACAGTTCAGAATATTATATTTTTTCTATCGGAAGTCTTTTGTTTTATTCTGTGCGACGCATGCGACATCTGGTGGTAGAACTGTTTTATGTAGGTACTATTTGTAAGTACTTAATAAAATGTATAGGTAGGTACCTAGGTATTTTATTACACATATATAAATATATATATATATATATATATATATATATATATATATATATGTATATATATATATATATATATATATAAATATATGTATATATATACATAAATATATATATATATATATAAATATATATATATATATATATATATATATATATATATATATATATATATATATATATATATATATATATATATATATATATATATATATATATATATATATATATATATATATATATATATATATATATATATATATATATATATATATATATATATATATATATGTATATATATATATATATATATATATATATATATATGTATATTTATATATATAAATATATATGTATATATATTTAATAATAAATTAACTTAAAACTGCTTATTGTATTAATAAAAAATAACACATGCAAATAAATTGTTTTACTTATCGTAATTTAATTTGCTGTTTTAATACATAACTGCGTTTTTATATTTACATTGTATATATATATATGTATATGTAGATATATTTGAGAATACCTTAAGTTAAATTATTCATCATCCACTTGAGGAAACGAATACCTTATCTTACACATTCTTAAAATTTTTGGTATAATTCATTTGGTACATAAACCACCGTTTTTTCTACTGCCGTAGAAGCATTTAAATTATGATTAAGACATTTTAATAATTTATTTGTTTTGTCTTTTATGTTTCCGAGAATTATCAGATTTGTAGGTTGTCACTTAAAAAGATAAGATCTAGAATGAATTCATTTTAAATCAACAATAATAATGAGTTATAAAATGCGAGTCGGAATAAATTTTTTTGCTGTGACATGTTAAAGACCATGAGAAAAAAACGTAATGAGACAAAGGTATAAAAAATAATATGTAAATAATATAAAAAAAATAATGAAACCTTGATAATGGTTGTTTACGCTTAAAGAACTTCGGAATTTGTCAGTTTAAATTAAAGTGATTTTTTTACTGTAGTATTTATTCAATATTACCCTGGACTGGTACCTGAAGCGGAGGGCTGATCACCTTTCCTTCATGTGTTAACGAACAAGATAACACTGTGTTTATATGATGCAGTGCCCTATGCACCATTGTGTGCGCAAAAGGGTAAGAAGAAGAAGATATATAAACTTAAGTTTGAACATGGGAATAAAGGTTATACGTATATATGCATAAATGGATATTCATTTGTCAATCTAAGCCGGGCCGCGAACAAAGATTTAAAAATACTCAATATTATTAAACAGGATTTATTTTGACCACTACGATATTTGACTAATCCCTCTCAATAGTGTCGTGGTAAGCGCGTTTGACTACTGTTCTACGGGTTCAATTCGATTCCCATAGCGGTCAAAAATAATATATGGTAAGTGATTTTCATTGTCATATTTATTAATATAAATCCCCCTGGACTGGTATAAAAAGCGCAGGACTGATAAATTTGCTTTCATGCAATTGAACGATCAAGATAACCCTGCGTTGATATGAAACAGTGCCCTATGCACCATTGATGTGGATAAGGATTAGAAGAAGATGTCAGATAGCATATTTAATTACAAAGAACATTTAAAAGATTTTAAATACCACTTAAACTTCATCTTATTCTTCTTCTTAGTGTAGGCCTTGTGGCCTGTACAAAACAATATTAATATCGTTTTTAACTTTTAAACAATATTCCGCCTCCGTAGTGTAATGGTCAGCACGCTCGGCTACCGTTCTTGAGGTCCCGGGTTCGATTCCCAAGGGGGGTAAAATAAATATAAGTGATTTGTTAAAATTTTTTGCTGTGACATGTTAAAGACCATGAGAAAAAAACGTAATGAGACAAAGGTATAAAAAATAATATGATAATAATATAAAAAATAATGAAACCTTTATAATGGTTGTTTACGCTTAAAGAACTTCGTAAATTAGTCAGTTTAAATTTAAGTAATTTTTTTACTGTAATATTTATTCAATATTACCCTGGACTGGTACCTGAAGCGGAGGGTTGATCACCTTTCCTTCATGTGTAAACGATCAAGATGACACTGCGTTTATATGACGCAGTGCCCTATGCACCATTGGGGTGCGGATAAGGGTTTTATTATTTATTAAACAATATTAATACTTAAATTGTTTTAATAAAACATTTCAAGATTAAAAACGATTCACACTAAGCGATTTTTAATATACATTTTTATTTTTCGGAGTTATTGCGATACTATTCTAAACTTATTAGCTACATTTATTGGACACAGAAAGATAGTCGATAGATCACAGATAGTTAGATATTATTTTTTCTTGTGTGAGGTGCCATTTACGATTAAACTCACATGTGACTTAAAATCATTGACCTCTGATTCCTACTTACGTAGGTACCGATGATGCCTTATGTTCCTAAATTTACCAAGCACCGTTTAAATATTTGATTTAATACTTTTTATGAATCACGATTATGTACAATTAAACAAGTTAAAATGACTGCATCATAATTAAAAATAATATTTAAACTAACTGATAGTAAAAAAATAACTAACCATCACGCCGCTTCCCCGCAGGGGTAGGCAGAGAGAATAGAGCGTCACACCACTCTGTCCTTGCAAACATTCTTCGCCTCTTCCACGTTCATGCATCTCCTCATACATACCCGCCGATTGTTACGACTCCTAACCTGACCACTTTCAAGTATTTGGCATACCTGATCGTGCCATGTTTTTCTCGGTCTTCCTCTGCTTCTTTTCCCGCTAACATTTGCCTCATAAATTTGTTAAAACTGATAGTAGGTACGCATTAATACTACTACTATAACTAATGACCCTTATATGCACCCATAGGGCACTGCATCATATAAATGCAGTGTTATCTTGATCGTTAACACATGTATGAAAGGTGATTAAACCTCCGCTTCAGTTACCAGTCCAGGGTAGTATTGAATAAATATTTGAGTGAGAAATCACTATTTTTTAATTGAATATTATTTAATCGAATTGAAACCGGGATCTTCAGCACGGTAAACATGTAAACAGGTACGTAAATTAATAAAATATCTAAGGATTTGTTCAGACGCAAAATATTCAATTTTATCTGAAAGATACGCGAAAGCCATAAAAGATTATCTTCATATTTCTTTTGTTTGATTCGCCATTTCATATTGTTATTTTATATCGGCATTTTCTTCGTACTATGACCCCGGATTTATTAGTAATAAATTATTAAACCCTGAATAACCTTAAAGATATGGTATTACAAATAGGTAAAACATTATATTGTAGCAGCAACGCAGGTTTTTATTGTTTGTAGGCCTGTATGTGAATGTATACATGAGTAAGTATGTATGTAGATAAGTAATGCATCTGGTTTGGAAATAATCGGTGAAATAAATTTTAAATAGGTAGAGGAAATCGTTTAAAAAGAACAGTACTTATAGTATATTTCTATATTTCCGAACTGTATGATTTTATAAATATAGATTATTTTTATTTTATGTCAGTTAACTCTATATGTACGTGTATGTGTGTGTGTCTATATATATATATATATATATATATATATATATATATATATATATATATATATATATATATATATATATATATATATATATATATATATATATATATATAAATATATATATATATATATATATATATATATATATATATATATATATATATATATATATATAATATATATATATATATATATATATATATATATATGCGGATCGCTGGGTCCGCATTCAACAGTATGAAGGCTGTCTGGAGATCGGATTTATACTCGGTGAAAACCAAATGCCGCCTATACAATGCCTGCATTGCTCCTGTTCTCTTATACGGCTGTGAAACATGGCACCTTACAAGGGCCCAAAGCAGCCGTGTACTAAGCTTTGAGAACAGGTGTTTGCGGAGAATCTTAGGCGTGCGGTGGTTTGACTTTGTGAGGAATGAAGAGATAAGGTGTAGGACGCAGCAAATCTTGGTCACAACTGTCGTCAAAAAAAGGCGATTCAGTTGGCTTGGCCACGTACTCCGCATGCCTCCTGAGAGCCTTAATCAAGCTTGCCTCTTTTACAAGGCATCAGGTTCGCGCCGCCCAGGACGACCATTGCTGACAATTCGTCGGCAGTTCTCGTCAGAACTTCGCGACGCGGATCTGACTTGGGAGGATGCAAGGGAGCTGGCAGCCGACAGAAAAGCCTGGAGACAGTTTGTGGACTCCATATGCTCCACCTAGGGAGCGGATATGGTTATTATTATATTATATATATATATATATATATATATATATATATATATATATATATATATATATATATATATATATATATATATATATAAATATATATATATATATATATATATATATATATATATATATATTTATATATATATATATATATATATATATATATATATATATATATATATATATATATATAAATATATATATATATATATATATATATATATATATATATATATATATATATATATATATATATATATATATATATATATATATATATATATATATATATATAATCTTCTTTTTCTTCATACCCTTATCCGTACCCCAATGGTGGATAGGGCACTGCGTCATATGAATGCAGTGGTATCTTGATCATTAACACACGAAGGAGAGGTGATCAGCCCTCCGCTTCAGGTACCAGGTAATATTGATTAAATATTAGAGTAAAAAAATCACCCATATTTATCTGACTCCCCCCCTGGGAATCAAACCGGAACCTCCAGAAAGGTAGCCAAGCGTGCTGACCATTACACTATGGAGGCCCTCATATATAAATATATATATATATATATATATATATATATATATATATATATATATATATATATATATATATATATATATATATATATATTTATATAAATATATATATATATATATATATATATATATATATATATATATATATATATATATATATATATATATATATATATATTATATATTTATAAATATATATATATATATATATATATATATATATATATATATATATATATATATATATATATATATATATATATATATATATATATATATATATATATATATATAATATATATATATATATATATATATATATATATATATATATATATATATATATATATATTATATATATATATATATATATATATATATATATATATATATATATATATAAATAAATATATATATTTATATAGAATAATAATGGTTTTGTGGCAATGCGATGACTGAATGTTTTTTGCAAATGTCTTGAAACTGCTCCTTGTCTGCCTGTTGTACTAGTCGGATTGTGGAGGCGTCTGTGTGCCGGCCAACGTCGTGTTAAAATCTAGCTGACTAGTAAGTAATAGTACTTAATTCCATTCACTGCCTACACTAGGGCACTTCTAGAAACTTTGTGGTGGTTTTAGAAATTTGGAATAATTGATATTTGCAATGACAGGAGCATTGAAAGCTATTTAATGTAAATTCATGGTATAATCGCGATAAAATTTAGTTTCACGTTACCTTGTAATTTTCATAACTTTGTTTAAAAAAATGCTTTGCAAGAGTGGTCTGTCAGGAAGCCTAGAGCTTCTGTATCATAAATTGTGTATTTCACCGATTATTTTCTTTATCAGATCTGGGAATGCGAAGCTTTCAATATCCTCATTTTCCACCTAAAATTCTTCTGGTACATCGTCCACCTGACTTCTGACCATCTTCTTTTCTTTTATTAATGCTTAAATATTGGTATAAAAGGATAATGATTTTTTTAAGGAATGTGCCCACATAACGGAATTCCTATAAATTACAAATAGTAGTAGATGTGTGTATGGGTGTGGAAATCCCCACTATAGCAAACAGATTTTCCTCTTCGCTCCGAAACATAGGTACCTACGTGTATTTATTTAGCGTAAATATTAGCCAGCTGTTGCACTTACTTATATCGGCTGCTCGAAAAATTTGGTTCATTTGCAGTCTTTGCTTGGAGCCTGTTGAACCGACTTGGGAAACTGCGTATTATAATCCTAATACATATTAACAATACATATTTATGTGTATACATGTAGCTTTACTTACAATAGTATAGTGTCACGTGTAAATAGACAATGATAAGAAGAGCTCATTTACCGGACTGAAAACGGACGGATCATTCTTAGAATCGACCGCAATCCGCATTAGATCGTGATTATATTGAACTTATCAGTTTTACCTGTTTCTACAATAGTTGCTGAAGTGATTGGAGTGTTCTTTAAAAAAATAGTTTGGAAGTGATCGCCTGTCAGGATGGAGGAACAAGTAAGTTTGGATCCTTTATTTATATGGAGAAAAAATATATATTCACAAGATTTAAGTTTTCATTAGTTCTTGGGTATTTGTATGGTCTTTTACATAGGGGTCGTCAAAATTTTATTAGTTTTGTTTTGAAATCACATATAAAGGAAAAAAACATTGAAAATCGGTGAACCGTTCACTGAATTTCAATTAACAAAATAATAAGGGCATTAATAAAAGGGTCAATAAAATTTACAGTTCATTATGAACTAATAGTAATTCATGAATGTATGGAAATGATTATAAGCGGTAAATTTACTCAAGACATCCTAAAAACATATAAGTAAGTTCAAAATTAAATTTATTTCATACAATTTTCGGAAT